>NC_059434.1:19278074-19306776 GCF_021028975.2 Sphaerodactylus townsendi
TGAGGAGACATTTGTAGGCAATGGCACTGCTACCTTAGCTTTATACTGGGAATCGTACATTTGAATTAGGTTTATGGGGGAAAAGACAATAGTTTTGATTTCTAGAGAATATTGTTGCCCCCTCCCCCATGCTGGGGCTATTTTACATAAATGGCTCTTCATTTTAAAATAAGGTACTAATGACGCTGCTTGTTAACTTTACAGCCTGTTAGCTGGAGCCTAATTTAGGTATATTAGGATGGATCCAATGACTCCCCACTGCAAAATCAGGAGTGTTTCTGCTGCTGGGGCAAAGCCCCTCATTTAGCAGAAGAGAATCTTTGGATCCAAACAGTGTCCATTGAATCATTAAAGTAATCTAATTAGCTCTCAACATTATCCCAAAGTATAATGAGCTTTCGTTTGGAACCAAAAGTCGGCTCATGATGTGGATGTGGAACGCTCTACAAATCAACTTGCTGGAGAAATTTCCTGCAGATGTCGCCAGTAGTTTTTGAGTCAAAGACAAGAACAAGGGTCTCATAATATTTACTTAGAAGAAGAAGAAGAAGAGTTTGGATTTATATCCCCCCTTTCTCTCCTGCAGGAGACTCAAAGGGGCTTACAATCTCTTTGCCCTCCCTGCCCCCACAACAAACACCCTGTGAGGTAGGTGGGGCTGAGAGAGCTCTGAGAAGCTGTGACTAGCCCAAGGTCACCCAGCTGGCGTGTGTGGGAGTGCACAGGCTACTCTGAATTCCCCAGATAAGCCTCCACAGCTCAGGCGGCAGAGCTGGGAATCAAACCCAGTTCTTCCAGATTAGCTACACGAGCTCTTAACCTCCTACGCCACTGCTGCTTAGAACATTTCTATGCCACTTGTCTACCAAGTTCAGGGTCTTCAAGACAGTGAACATTAAAACTGTAAAGCAAAACATTAAAAGGCCTCAGACATTAGAAAGAATATACAAATATATAAAAACAAGAGGAAATCTGCAAGAATGTGTGAGGTAAAACTTATTCCCCTCTCCCTACTCTTTTCCTTTCTTAAAAGCCCCCAGTGTCTCTCTGTCCTTTTCCTTCCTCCTTCTTTTCTTTCTACCTACCTACCTACCTACCCATCCACTATCCTACTTTTATCTCCTCTCCATCTTCTGTTTTCCATCCTTCCCTAGCCCGCCCTGGTGCCCTCTACCCAGGAAGCTGTCAGTCAGTCTTTATTACAGTCATAGACAAGCATAAAATAGAGAACCCTGTACCCAGAGGTGGGATCCAGCAAGTTCTCACAGGTTCCCAAGAGTAGGTTACTAATTAATTGTGTGTGCCGAGAGGGGGTTACTAATTGGTGATTTTGCCACATGATTTTTGCCTTAGTTACACCCCTCCTCTCAGCAGTAGTGCGCAGAACTTGAAGCAGTCTAGCAGGAGGTGCACCGGCGTGCGTGGCAGCCTGCGCCTGCGTGCATTCGTTTCCCGCCCAAGGACCGGCGCAGCAGCTGTGTCCTTGCCACAGCCCTGCCCAGGAATGCACCACCCCTGGAATGCCTGACCACACCCCTGTCGTGCCCCGCCCAGCCCCACTGGCGCTACGCCACAGTTTGAATCCCACCACCATGGGAACCTGCTACTAAAATTTTTGGGTCCCACCACTGCCTGTACCCAGGAAAACAATGCCACTTGCGTGAGACTCAGCCATGTTAGGCACCACAATCTATTTCAGTTTGTGTGGCACTTAGCTGTGCAGGGCGCCACCATCTCCCTTGCCTTGGGTGAAGCTCAGACAGGCTAGGCCAGTTGCCATGGTCTGCCTTGCCTCATGTGGGTGATGGCCTCTGCCTTTTCTTGCCTCACCTGGGGATCAGCTTTACCTGGCCTTGTATGGGGCTTGGGCAGGCTCCATCACCTGCCTAGTCTTGCCCTTAGTAGGGCTGGGTCAGGCTGGGTCTGGCAACTGCACTGGTCATCAAGTTTATGCCTGAGCCAATACTTGCTGCAGCCTCTACTTCTTTGCTTCCTTTTCTTCCCTCTTCCACCACCTCCTCTTATGAGCTAGAGCAGCCCCTGTTCTTTGCCCAACCTTCAATAAGCCCCTTATTCCTGGGGCAAACTGAAGTTCTGAGTCTTCCTGCAGCCTTAACCCATGTTCACAGTCGATAGCATAGCTTATAAAATACCGACATAATAACATAATGAGTGTGTTATTGTACTAGTACATTGAATTCCAACATAATAAGTGAATGATGTGGTTCAGTACATAGCATGTCAGGATAATAAATTCATTAATAACATAAATGGCAGTTCATTAGTTAGGCAAATAAAATTCCTATTTGTTTTTGAAAGTCAAAGCTGTGATGGGTACAACTTAGTCCACTAACACTAGGCAACTTAGTCCCCTAATGCTAGGCAATTTGAGCCAATAAACTGGGGAGTCCTGAGCAGTCTGGTCTTCTTTATATGGACGCCAGAATTCTCATTAGATTATTTGTTCACTGAAAATTTAGTCATTGTTTTTGTTGGCTTACTGTGATTAATGTGATGGGGTAGACGTGAGCCAGGAGGTTATGAATAGGTGACTGGGATAGAACGTTGTATCCCCCATAACTGCCATCTTCCTCAATTTACCTTATGATACAGACAACACTAAGGCCCTTTCCGCACACGGGTGGAAATGAGCCTCCACCGGCATAATTTTTGCTGATGGAGGCACTGGGACCGTTTGCATGCTAGCGTGTGAGTGGCCCCCACTCCACCCCCAGCATGGAGTTGCCTCTCAGTCAGCCCCCTCCACACATCGTCATGTCCAGCATCGCCCTGGAGGGCTGCAGAGACCCGCCCACGCTGCCCTCCAACCTCCAGGGGTTGGAGGGCAATGTGGGTGGGTCCCTGTAGCCCTCCAGGGCGATGCTGGACATGACGGTGAGTGGAGGCAATGGGGGAAGCAGCGTCTTCCCAGCGGTGCGGTTCACACTGCGCCACTAGGAAGATGCTCCGTTGCAAAAACCTCACTTGTTTTGCGAGGTTAAAAGTGGCAGCTTCATGCCACTTTTGGGTGGCCAGGACAGCACTGCTGGGATGCAGCAGCGCCTCCTGTGCGAACAGCCACCTAGGGATGGTATTTTTGCCGTCCCTGGGCCACTGTATATCGCCCATGCAGAAAGGCTCCAAGATTCATGGTGAAAGGAAAATTTCAGAAAGATTATTTCGTTATCTATGTCAATGGGAAAGATTGTGAAGCTGCAGGAATGGGTTAGTCATTTGCAACCAAACATATCACCCCTTCACATTACATTACCTAGGCCAGGGGTAGGGAACCTGCGGCTCTCCAAATGTTCAGGAACTACAATTCCCATCAGCCTCTGTCAGCATGGCCAATTGGCCATGCTGATAGGGGCTGATGGGAATTGTAGTTCCTGAACATCTGGAGAGCCGCAGGTTCCCTACCCCTGACCTAGGCATATCAATAACTCGACTGCTGTAAAATGGAATGTTTGAATTGTCCATGTGGGAAAGACACAGTGAAGGTGAAAAGTAATTTTAACCGGATGTTGGTTTTAAATGACACAATTGAACACTAGCATTGTGCAGAAGTGACTGGATCATACTGGATTGTCATGGCGATTGTATTTCTTATTGAACACTAAGGCCCTTTCCGCACATGGGGGGAAATGAGCCCCCACCGGCATAATTTTTGCTGATGGAGGCACTGGGACCGTTTGCATGCTAGCGTGTGAGTGGCCCCCACTCCACCCCCAGCATGGAGTTGCTTCTCAGTCAGCCCCCTCCACTCACCGTCATGTCCAGCATCGCCCTGGAGGGCTGCAGAGACCCGCCCAGTTTGATGTCTTGTACTACAGGCCCTTTGCACGCTTACAGTTTTCAGTGTGGCAGTGTACTTCACAGTAGGATCTCTCCAGATTTCCTGATTTACATGCAAGAAGGTGTCTTGCTCCCTCCCCTGAGCCTAGTTGCCATTTTGCTTGTCGCCTGATTCTCCTGCATTTTGGTTAGATCAGTAAAGTTACTTTCTGATTAAGCATTGATCTCTTGCCCCTTTTATGTTCTCTGGGAGATGTACTGTTTCAGAGCTGTGTATACAACACCCTAAAGATCACCTGGAAAGCGTGTCATGGTTTAAATGGTTGCAGAGAGTATTAACATGGGTGTACTTCAATTCATGAACCAATCTGGGTAAAAATGGAACAAAGGATTATATAGGGAATCCTGAACATATTGATATTTCATTTAAATAAATTTAGTCTATGTTTCCATCAAAGTAAGACTTGATGGCATGTCAGAGGCTAAGGAACAGTAAGCCATGCAGAATCATGTTCATATTTTCTACTAATTTTTGATCACTCTTAAACCTTAGGTTAAACTTCAATGGATTCCAAAACCATGTAACTTTGAATATATGTTTACTTTGTTCCTCATGTATTGGCATGATTCTATCAGCACAAATGGTTCCTTGCAGGGCGGCATGGGGGGGGGGCATTAAAAGGTACCTGCCCACCCCAAAGAACTTACAGTTTGAACCAGAGAACAGAGGGAGAAGACAGAGAAATAAATGAGAGTAAAAGCAGTTGTGTATACTTAAAACATGATAACATTTACATGAACGTGCATTTATGGGTCCTTATAAACATTTAAACATATCCAGAAGGCACGTTCAAGCAGAACCGTAGCGAGGGGGAACTGCACCCGGGGCATGTGTGTGCCCTGTTCCCCTGCCACGCCCCCACCTGCCCTCACCCCAGAACACCCCCGGAATGTCCATGCTCTGCCCACCCCAAACCCCCATTATGCCCCCACACCAACACGCGACTGGGGCAAGACGCCCTCCTGTCCCTTGGATGCTACGCCACTGGGTTCAAGTATCTAACAGGATGCTTGCAAAATATGTGAATATGCATATATACAAACTACCAATCAACTTCCAGCCCCAGTTTTCCCATACCCTTTTGACAACTGTTCCTTTCCAATAGGAGAGGGGGATGTAACCTCAGAAGATGACTTTTTAAATAGAAAACTGATCCATCCAAGGCTTGTTCATCTTGTAAATTGCACTTTAATCTTCTCCACCCATGGTTGATGTTAATCATATTTTTGTGACCTCTGTATCAGAGATTGAAAACAACTACATTTCCCATCTACCCCAGCAGATGGCAATTTCTGAGCATGTGTCAACAATATCTCTCAATTGTCAAAGGGATGAATGCCACCAATGGTAGATGAAAATACACTTAAAAACAGGGGAAAGGGGGAATATAAATGTTGTAAATAAAATATATGATTTTTTTAAAAGCAATTCATTTTAAACAGGAAACTAATAATGTGTCCAGTGTATCGGTTGTGTGAGAAAGCAGGCATTGCATGCAGGACATGTTTTTATTGTGCAGAGTGTTATTTATGTAGGTGGTAACATCACAAATTACAGGGTGAAATGTGGGTTGAGAAGATGTACCAAAGAATTCTCAGAAAATGAGGGTTTGGGAGAAAGGATACAAAACAGTAAGAGGGCATCATGTGTAGACGCAATTAATAAAATGAGAAATGGATGTTCTAGCCAAGAGTGGCTTATAAACTTTTCCGTTGCTTCTCATGTTATGAAGAATCAGGAAGATAAGAGGGGTGAATTACTCAAGTTTCCTCATCTCTCCCCCTTTCCCTCATAGTGACATCCATTAGTCTGAGGTGGCCTTCTGAGCTTTCTGATAACACAGGAACTCAGCATGGCAGTTTGGTAAGTATCTCAAAATGGTGCTTACACAATAGGGGAAGAGATCAAAAATACATCTCAGACCCCAAAATACTACAATATTATTTTTCTGTATAATGGTACATTGTGTCGTGTAAGAAGAACGTACTAAAATCTGTGATTACAATTTCTGTTGGTTTTCTCGGAAAGAACAAACGTACACTGTTCATAGCACTTCAGAGTTCCTTTTTCTTCAAAGATGGGGGTTTTTTGTCATTTTCTGAGTCTAGTCTCAAATTGACAATAGCACTACCTCAAAATGCTTTCATGTAGGAATTTGTTCTCTGTGCAGTTTGCTTAAAATGTATGGAGTTATTGCCCAAGAGGAGTTATTGGTGGCAAACTGCAAATCACTGGATTTAACCTGTTACAGCAAGGAACTGAGATAGTTTATCAGATTTGGATGAGGTTGTGCTTGCTATTTCTGTTTCATTGGACTCGCTTTTTAATTCAAGAACCAGGATCTTGAAAAACAAAACAGACCTACCTGTATTTCTCTGGAGGTATTCAGAACAGTCGGTATATTATGTCTGAATGTTTTATAGGTGGTTTGTAAAGAGAATTGCACAGTGCTCATAAAATATCACAGGTGTGTGGCTCATCAAGTTAGACTTTTGAAAACATTTCTGGTAGGAATAATATGATCTCAGTGCAGGAAAAGTAAATTGTGACTTAGGTCTAGTCAACATACCAGTTTAACAGACTTCTATTCCAATCCACAAACTTGGAAAGATGGTGATAATATTTCTTCTTCACCATATAAATAGCATAACCTTAAGGAGACATTCCACATGGAAGTTATATGTGCTGATCCGTTAATGAAATTGGAGAACTGCATGATGTGGTGAGTAGGCAAATCTTTGTCATGAAGCTCAGCTAGTCATTTCCTTTCCACCTAACCTGCCTCAGGGTGGTTGTGAGGTTATAATGGATGAAGGAAGAACCATGAATGCCACCTTCACCTTATGGAGGAAAGCTGGGATAAAAACATAATGTTATGTTGAGCCTTGTCTATTACAGCAGATAACAAAATAATCACTCTTCCAAGCATAGCTCTCCATAAAGGGGTCAGAAATTCTGAATTCTGTTGAACACATGAAATTGTCTGATACTGAGTCAGCCGATTGGCCTGTCAAGATCAGAAGGCCCACCTTCTGACAAATCATCACCCCCAGAGTTATTAATATATGCAGGAAGCTGCCTTTGACTGAGTCAGCATTTTTGATCTGTCAAGGTCAGTGTGGTCATCTCTGAGTGGCAGAAGCTCTCTCAGGTTTCTGGTCAAGGTCTTTCACATCACTCCATATCTGATTTTTTAAAAAAGAGAGCTAGGAATCAAAACTGAGACCCCTTGCTTCAAAGCTAGCACTGCCCCACTGAACCATGGTCCACCCTGTTAAAAAAAATCAATGGGATTTAGGGCCAGCTGCTCTTAAGGCCATTTCATAATTTCCAGTGGGACTTCATCATGACTGAAGCTTGCTAGATCATGTACATCACATGTACTGAATATGGCCCTGTGAACAATGCTCATGAAGAGACAGAATATTCTAAGCATGACTCACTTCATGAATGAAAAAAAAATTGCCTTCAGCATGCTGCATTTAAAGCATTAATATGATGTATGAGATGTGCTGCTTTCGAACATGGTCTTCCTTGTTTCAAAATTAGATTCACTTCGTATGCCTAAAATGAGTAATGGTAACTGCTCGGGGATATTTAAAATAAAATTAGTAGCTGTGGTGAGATGGCACGATCAAAATAATTTCAGGCACAAAATTTGGAGATGACGCATAATGTTCGGGAAATTAAGTGATCCCCGGCCACTAATACTAATGCATTTTCCCCTCACCGTTTTTACATTCAACAAATGGCAGCAACTCTCGGAACACTTATCACAGCCAGAAATTGTCACCTTCTTACCATCCATCAGGTATTTACCACTGCATCATCATCAATAAGGAGTGCTAAATTTGTCAAACCTACTTTGTGAAGACAATGGAAGAACATTTTCAAGCCCCTTCGCTGGAAAATTAAATGTTGATATTGCAATGCTAAATTTCCAGTGAAGGCCTTAAAATGTTCTTCTGCTGTCCTCCTCAATGTAGATTTGACACATTTAGATGATGACAAAAAGGTAAATAGTTGATGGATGGTAAGAATGTGAAAAGTGTTCAGATTGAAAAAGAATAATAATAATTTGGATTTACACTGTAAAGAGGTTACCACTTTCTCCTGTAAAAAGACTTAAAGGGGCTTACAAATTCCTTTCCCTTCTCTCCCCCACAACAGATGCCTTGTGAGGGAGGTTGGTCTACGAGAGTTCTGAATGAACTGTGGCTAGCCCAACATCAGCAAGCAAAAAATGTAGGAGTGGAGAAACAAACCTGGTTCAGCAGATAAGAGTCTGCCACTCACATAGAGGAGTGGGGGATCAAACCCAGTTCTCCAGACTGGCTTCAACTTTTGTCCTCACCAAGGAGAAAGAAGACATGGAATGGTTTGAGATAGTCCTGTTGTGTGAGATACTGGAAGCTAAGCAGAGTTAGTACTTAAATGGGACACCACCAAGGAAGTCTGCACTAAAGAAGCAAATGGCAGTCCATTTCTGCTTCTCACTTGCCTTGAAAGTATCTTGTTGGGGTTACTATGATTTGGTTGTGACTTGATGGCACTTATGTACATAAGGATAAAAAAGTTTAGCAACTATACGTGGGCATAGAAATTATAAATTTGTATTTTCCAGAACACACACACACACGCGCACGCACGCACGCACGCACGCATGCACGCGCGCACACACACACACACACACACACACACCCTTGATATTTCAAACAGCAAAAGGTTGCATAATGCAATTTTCTCTTTTTTTCTGTCTTGATCTCAGGCTCATTCCGCACATGCAGAATAATGCACTTTCAAACTGCTCTCAGTGCTCTTGGAAGCTGTGCGGAATAGCAAAATCCACTTGCAAACAGTTGTGAAAGTGGTTTGAAAACGCATTTTCAATAAATTACATATTTTTAAAAAAACATGGCAAATAAATGTTGAGAAACTGAACAAAGTTGATTTTGAGCGTGTGCGATAAAACAACTGGAGTGGGCCAAGCATCTTTTTTTTAAAAAAAAAAAATCTGAGTTGGAACTTTTTTGATATTTGCAAGGTGTGGTTCAAGGGAGATCAGAATTAATAACATTCTGCCTGCAGATTTCTATTGATGGTACAATAACAGTGTTGAAGACTTACCGAGTTTTTAAAATACAGATTTATGCATCAATAATATTTCATGCAAGATACATTTACGACTAACCCTATTCGACAGATAAATAACCTCAGAAAACCCGTGGTTCCAAATGCTTGGCTCCTTGGCATTAAAAAGCAAGATGACTCTGAATCAGGTCAAATGCTGATAACACCAGCAATTATCCTAACCTACTTTATCCTCTCCAGAACCAGGCCAGATAAACCCCATCTGGCCAGTTTGGATTGACAGTCTGCTCAAGCATGATAATTATTATAGTAACTTAAGAGATTATTCCAATCACCGGCCACATGTCAGGCTGGAAGTAGCCACCTTGTCTATGGCTCATCCAAAGCTGGAGATCTCTTTTCCCTTTCAGCTGGCTGATTTCAATGTAATAATAATGTAATTGCCAAATCTGCCGGGGAGGAGGATTTTGCTATTACCAGCTTTGCTTGCAGCCCTGCAGAACAACAAATGCCTTTATTGTAACTATTATGGCTCTTAATAAGAATAATTTATTAGAAACATGCTGTCCTGGGCAATAATGGACATATTTTGACAGTATTAAATACGTAAGTTAAAAATTAGAATATGTACATTTTAAAAAAATCAGATATACAGTGTGCTTCGGTTTGGACGCTACAAGTTGAACAAGAAGTCTACTTTTTGTGTCTTTATATTTCATACTTGATCACTGAAGATTTGGACCTGGAGTCTGGAGAGTGCAAATGAGCCAGTTCAGGGAAAGGGAAAATATCTTACTGATGTATTGTCAAAGACTTCCAGGGCTGGAATCACTGGAGTGCTGTGTGGTTTCCAGGCTGTATCGCCGTGTTCTAGCAGAACATGGCCATACAGCCCGGAAACCACACAGTACCCCAGTGTCTTGCTGATGTTCCCTGCCATTCCATTTGTCAACAGCAGTGTCCCTGACGTGAACTGTGGGCGATTCCGCACATGAGTAAAATAGGTTCAACCCAGTTCCCTGAGAAGGGTACTGACCTAGGTCAAAGCCATTGTTGTTCCCCACTGCAACCAGCTTGATCCCAGCTCAGAAGGCAGAACTATCCTGTACCTCTTCGCCGCTCCATTCCGATTGGCTACTGTTCTACAGTCTATCCCCACACACAGTTATAAAAAAACTGCCACAGGAATGGAGGGACGAAGGTGGCATTTTTTGATTGGCCAGCTGTACGCATGCCCGAAACACTAAGCTGTGATTGGCTGAATGGGGGACTCCTGGCACCAGAGATTCTGCACTTTACTGGAATCGAGCTGAGTTTGAGCGTGGTTCCCTGAAAAAGTAGTAGTTCCCAACTGGAGTCGGAAATTTGACCGTTACATGGGGCGAAGCTGCTACAAAACCATGTCGATCCCAGTGGTTGTGCAGAGCACTTAGGTCGAATGCAGCTCAAACTTAGGTCGATAATGAGCCTAAGGGGGAGGGCGGTATAAAAGTGGAACAAATAAATAAATAAATAAATAAATAAATAATGCAAGTGCGGAATGGACCTGTGTCAGTCTGTTGTGGAAGGGAGGGACTGTGGATCTCTTATGGCAGTGGCTCAATGGAGAGGTCACCACTGTCTTTTTCTTCCCTGTGATGTCACAGCGGCTATCAGCAAGCGTGATGCAGTGGTTAAAAGTGGGGGGGCTCTAATCTGGAGAACAAGGCCCTAGAGTGGGGTTTGCTTCCCCACTCTTCCCCACGAGCTGCAGATTCTAATCTGGTGAACTAGGTTTGTTTCCCCACTCTTCCACATGAAGTCTGCTGGGTGTCCTTGGGCTAGTCACAGTTCTCTCGAAATTCTCTCAGTTCCACCTACCTCACAAGTTGTCTTTTGTGGGGAGAGTGTAAGGAATTCCATAGACGCAGAAATAAAAAGGCTTTGGTAGTAAAAGTCCATTTATTAAGACATCTTAGAAAGCTCAAGTACACGCAGTGGCAGGAATGACACTTCCCGCCAGAAGCACAGGTTATAATACCAGTCACCCCATCCCCCCTTCCTGCTTCCCATGGGAACAGAGGCTTCATCTCCCGCGCAAAGATAAAGTCTCCGCCGATGCATCTGGCCCATCGCCCGGGCTGTGGAATGCACTCAAGGTTACTTCACCATCAACACCATTGAATCCTTTACACTCTGCCTCCCCTAAAGAAAACCCCTTCCCCCCAGGTTTGTGCGGAAAGGCGCGGTGGAAAGCAGCAATAAGGGTGGGGGCTGCAATGTTATCGGAATAAACCCATTGATTATACCCAGAGGAATATCCCACCCAAGAGACTAAATATTGCAAGCGGTTGCGATTAAAGCGAGAGTCCAGGATAGCGTCAATTTCGTAGTGCTTGTGGCCATCAATAATAGTCGGAGGGGGAACCTCTCCGTAGATGCGGGTCGTGCCAGGCATCGGAAGCGGGAGCCTCCTTCAGCAAGCTGGAATGGAATACAGGATGGATGTTACTAAGAGAGTTAGGCAAATCTAAGCTGTCAGTGACATCATTAATCACTTTAGTAATCTGAAAAGTTCCCACAAACCTCTTCCCAAGTTTGGAAAATTTACGCATGCCTATCAGATTTTTTGTAGATAAATACACCCAGGAGCCCACACGCAGAGGGAAATCTGAGCTTCAGTGTTTATCCGCTTGCAGTTTCGGGAGTCCTTTGCTTGCTGTAAAGGCGGTCTGGACCGACTTCCATCCCTCGACTAGCGATGAAATCCATTGTTGAAATTCTGGGGACCCAAAGCTGCTGCGGGGAGCTGTGGGAACGGCGGGAAGGAGCGACCAGACACAATTTCAAAGGGGGTTTTCTTTGTACTACTATGAACCGCATTGTTGTAGGCGTATTCCGCAAACGGAATAAGCTCGCACCAATTGTCTTGGTGGTAGTTGGTGTAACAACGTAAATACTGCTCTAGGGTTCTGTTCGTTCTCTCCGTCTCTCGGCCACTTTGAACGAGGTAGGGCGGCGACGGCCGGGGCGGCTCCCAACAACCCCAAAAACGCTTTCCAGAACTTTGAGATGAATTGGGGGGGCCGCTGGGTCGGAGACCACCTTAACGGGGGCGGAATGGAGACGGTAAACATGTTGAATAAACAGCCGTGCCAACTTAGGAGCGGAGGGGTGGAAGCACATGGAATAAAATGGGCTTGCTTAGAGAATAAGTCTACCACCACCCATAAAACCGTGTTGCCATGACTTTCGGGCAAATCTGTAATGAAATCCATGGAGATGACTTACCAAGGGCGGGAAGCTTCCGGCAGAGGTTGCAACAGTCCATGGGGCTTTCCCGGGATGGTTTTGGCTTCTGCACAAACCGAGCAGCCTTTAATGTAAGCCTCAATGTCTTTGCTCATTGCGCGCCACCAGAACTGCCGGCTGGCTAAGTGCAGAGGTTTCAAAAAGCCAAAATGTCCAGACGAACGGGCATCGTGGCAAGCTTCAAGAACTTGCTAGCGGAGGGAGGCGCGTACCAACATTCCTCCGCCAAACTCCATTCTCTCCAAACGCAATTGGGAGTCCCTTCAGCCGCTGGAGGCTCATGCAGCCCCGCCTCCTCCAATTCCCGCAGGAAAGGAGAGACGAGACTGGGAACGGGGGGTGGAGGAGAGGCGGACGTTTGAGATCGGGTGACAGCCAACCCCAACTGGGAGGGGAAAGAACAGTGCGTGGAATGTCCCGCAAGGCAGCTCCACCCCCCTCCCCGGGTAGGCGCGTAGAGCCAGCGTCAGCCAGTTTGTTGGTTTTCCCAGGAAAAAAATGGACTGTAAAAGAGAAACGAGAAAAGAAATCGGCCCAACGGCTGTTTCGCGGACATCTTGAGGGTGGAAAGAGCTGCCAGGTTTTTATGATCCGACCAAACTTGAAAAGGGTGCTTAGCCCCCTCCAGCCAGTGGCTTCAAGTGGAGAGTGCTGCTTTGATGGCCGCAGTCTCCTTGTCTCCCACAGTCCAGTTGAGTTCGGCACCAGAGAATTTTTTAGACAAATAAGCACACGGAACCAGTCTACCATCTTTATTTTTCTGCAACAGGGCTGCCCCGAAAGTGCTTTGTCCGAGGCGTCCCCGTGAACCACAAACGGGAGATCTGGGTCGGGGTGCTTTAGGATTGGTTCGGTGCTAAACGCAGATTTTACTAGTTGAAAGACTATTTGACATTCCTCGGACGGGGAAAGGGTGGCCCGGGGCTTGGCGGTCGGTGGATCTTTACCCTTAGTGCGAAAGAGGTCTGAGAGAGGGAGAGTCAGTTCAGCAAATTGGGGTATAAAATCACGATAGAAATGAGCAAAACCGGGAAACTATTGGAGTTCTTTGCGGTGGGTGGGGTCAGGCCATTGGAGGACTAAGGGGCCAATTTTAGCAGGATCCATTTTTAAGCCCTCGGGCGATCCGGTAACCCAAATAGTCAATGGAGGTCTGATGAAAACAGCACGGAGAGTTTGGCAAAGAGAGAGTTGTCAAGCAAGCGCTTCAATACCTCTCGGACCAATATTTCATGCCTTTCTATAGTTTGCGAGTAAATTAAAACGTCATCTAAATATACCACAACTCCATTGTACAGTAAATCATGGAGAACTTCGTTGATAAGGGCCATGAAAGCTCCGGGGGCCCCACTTAACCCGAATGGCATTATTAAATATTCAAACTGTCCAAACTTTGTATTAAACGCAGTCAGGTGTTCATATCCTTCAGCAATTCTGACTCTGTAGTAAGCTTCTCCCTCAAGTCTAATTTAGTAAAAATGCTGTCCTTTGCCGAGTGCATCTAAAAGGTCCTTGATCAAAGGCAAAGGATATTTATTGGACAGGGAGACCGCATTGAGACCTCGATAATCTGTGCAAAGCCGTAGAAGACCCATCTTTCTTTTGACAAACAAAACGGAGCAGCGTGTGTGTGTTTGGTAGCCCGTGCAATGAAACCCCAGCGAGCAAGGTTCTTGTCTAAGAAAGCACGAAGTTCCTTCTCCTCATTGGGACTCATGCGGGTAGATTCTACCCTTGGGCAGTTGCTCTGGTTGTATGGACAATTTTACAGTCAGTGTCTCTGTGGGGTGGCAATTGATCGTGATTCTGCTCCTGAAAAACTCTGGCTAGATCTCTGAAATGCAGGTGGGATGTCACAGAATCGGAGCAATCACTGAGGCAGCCAGAGAGAGGGGAGTGTCAGGGAGACGTTGGGTTTTCTTCCCAATTCATGTGTTCACCGCAGGGAGGGTCCAGTGAATTCTAGGATCCTTTCTTTCCAAATGAATTTTGGTTCATGTAACAATAACCAAGGCATGCCCAAAACTATGGAGTGTTTAGCCACTACCAAAATGAAACCAATTTTCTCCCAATGGTCGGCGCAACGGAGGAGAACCGGCTGTGTTTTGAATTGGGCCGGTCCTTTTCGTTTCCGAGGGGGCTGCCGTCCATTTGGGTGAATGGTATGGGCTTAGCCAGGGGAATTCGGTCCAGACCTAGCTCCTCTGCCACCTGGGGCCGCATTAAGCAGTGGGAGCAGCCGGAATCCACAAGGGCCGAGGCTATAATGCGAGTGTGTTTAGCGGGGTTGGCCAGGAATGCTTGAACAGTAATGGGAGCGCTGCCTTCACTCACCGCGTCAGGAGTCGGCCCATGTCCATGGGGGCTGAAGAAAGACAGACAGCTGCTTCCCCTCCTCTGGTCGCCTTCAGGTCACCGCTTTAGACGAGCCAGTGGGGAGGCGGCCCTGACCGCGTGGTGGTTTGGCAGACGGAGTACGCTGGAGTTGGGAGCTGCTGGTTTCTGCTGGGACAGTTGGCGGCTAGATGACCTGGCCCTCCGCAGTAAAGACACAACCCAAGTCGGGCGGCGGCGTTCAGAGGTGGTTTCGGTAGGAGCGGCTGGGCTTGACTTGGTGGACACAGTAGTGGTTTTCGGGCGTGGTGGGCCTCCTTGACGAGCGTATTCCAAACGAGACGCCACTTGAGACCCTGGATCCAATCTGCAATGGTACGAGGAACAATTAAAACACCGCTTTCACGAGCTTGCTATCCACAGCATCCGAGAAGTATTCGCATTTCATGCGTTCAGGCCACTCAGGAGGAAGTCGAGCAGCCGCCGCGCGAAATTCACGGACAAATTCTGCAAACGGGCGGTTGCCTTGCTGGATGGTTTTGATGGTGCGGATAGCTTCATTCTCCGGGCGCCTGGATCTTGAAAGCGCCTCAAAGCTTGGAGGAATGCGGGCACTGTGCGAGAGTCCTCATCCTGCAAATCCAAAACAGTCACGAACCAGTCGGCTTGCCGCCCCATCTAGGACTGGAGCCGATATCCCGTATTTTTTCGCGTTCAGACCGTATAGATCACCATAGTCTTCCAAGCGGGCATTGACTTGCAAGATGAACTAGGGCACTTTGGACGCGGTCCCATCAAAATGGGCTGGTATCGGGGGGCGGAAGTAGCCCCGCTCGACGACTCTTGGCTTCGCTGGGGAGGTGGTTGCGCTGGCTGAGCAGGTTGGGCAGGCGGCTGTTGTACAGTTGGAATCGGCGCTTCAAGCGGTGCGGCTGGCGTTTGGGTGGCAGGGCCCAGGTACGTGGCCCCCCCCTGGCACCGGCATGATCAGTAACAGCATAGGTTCCAACTTGCGGCCCCCTGGTCTGCTGCCTCCGTAGTTCCCTCTCCAAAGCAGCCAGCTCCCTCTCCTTGCGAGTCAATGCATCTTGGTGCGCATGCAAAGCAGCTTTTCCTAATTTAAGCAGTTCGTCCCGTTTAAGGGCTTCAGTGAGTTCACTTTGCGCATGCGAGAGCCTGAACGCTCGCTGCCGCTTGTAAATCCAGTCTGGACTGTTCCAGGACTTTATCATGGACTGACAGATTCTGGGCATATTGCCGTTGGAGCGCGTCTTTGGCACGGTCCAACCCGCAGCTGGACTTTGCGCTGCTGTTCCCGTCCTTCTGCAGGGTTTCGCGCTCTTGCTGTAACTGTGCCCGCTCTCCTCCCATAGCTGGCGTTCACGGTTCCATGTCATGGCATCTCGAAGTCGCCCTACTTCCTCATCTCCAGTCTTCGATGGGAGAGCCGATCCGGCTGGGAATGCAGGCTTTCAGACTCTTCCTGCCATCAGGAAGCGAGCCCTCGGAGACACCGTAGTCGCCGTAGCCACCGGTGGCTCCTCGAGGCACCTTCCTCAGGTGCGGTGCCGGACCGGGATGGGTCCGATTGGGAGGCGGTACGGATACCCTCCCAATTCCAGGTTGAGTCCTGGTGTCCTTTGGACGGGCCCCAGTGCTGTGCCACGGTGGTTCTTTGGGAGCATCACCAAAATACGAGTCCAGGAATCGTTCAATGGATTCCTGGGTTGCCGCATGAAAGGTGGTCAAGCCCGTCTCCTCCATGACAGGTTGCATCTGAGGTTTGTAATCCACACGAGAACGGTAGAAATCCGACCACAGGCATCCATAGACAGCGCCCCAAATCCACTCACGGAAGTCCCCATGGTCGAGCCACGCCCCTCGTTCCAACGGAGTAAAGGAAGACTCGTGCTGATACGAGGACGGGAAAGAGCCACCAGCGAGGCCCGTTCTCCTGCTGGTTCCTCCAGATCCAGAAGGGAAAGGTCGGAGCCCTCTTTGGGGGCTACCGCACCTTCCGCAGTAAAATTCAACCTCTCCATCGCAAGACAAGAGGTCCACTGCACAGGAATATAGATGAGTTAGGATTCCTGCCACAATGTAAGGAATTCCATAGACGCAGAAATAAAAAGGCTTTGGTAGTAAAAGTCCATTTATTAAGACATCTTAGAAAGCTCAAGTACACGCAGTGGCAGGAATGACACTTCCCGCCAGAAGCACAGGTTATAATACCAGTCACCCCATCCCCCCTTCCTGCTTCCCATGGGAACAGAGGCTTCATCTCCCGCGCAAAGATAAAGTCTCCGCCGATGCATCTGGCCCATCGCCCGGGCTGTGGAATGCACTCAAGGTTACTTCACCATCAACACCATTGAATCCTTTACAGAGAGGAAGGAAAGGAGCTTGTAAGTCCTTTTGAGATTCCTCGGAGGTAGAGAAAAGCAGGATATAAATCCAAACTCTTCTTTAGCTATTCCTCCATATGAAGTCTGCTGGGTGGCTTTGGGCTAGTCACAGTTCTCACACTGAGGTCCCTGTCCTCTCCAGGTCCTACCCCCAAATCTCCAGAAGTTTCCCAACCTAGACCTGGCAATCCTAATTGTTACAGATTCTTTTTGTAGACCCTAGAGTTAGTGGAGTGGCTCATAGTGACATGAACACACTGGCCATAGTTTAATTTAACCTTTGTTTCATCTGGTATCTGAACTGAGCAACTGTTGAAAACTTCTTGTATGCTGTCTTCATATTCTCTCCTGTAGCCTTCCCTCCACGGATTCAAATTTCCATGTAGGTGACTATTTGTTTGCGATCTGCTAGAAAAAGATTATTGCCCTGCAACCTGTAATCTGTAGTTCAAAATATTCTTCAGCTTGTACTGTACGTGAAATAGTCATGTGTAATAGACATGTGAAATAGTCACATGTACCACGTGTGCTAAGATCCAACATTTGTCAATTTTAATGCTCTCTCACCTGCCATAAGATTCTTTGGGTTGCATCTAATCAGCTTTTTCGGTGTTGAAAAGAGTAGGATGGAATTCCCTATCGGCTACCATTATACTGGAGATATTCATTTGCACAGTACTGGAAAAGATAGGACCTGCTATCTGGGATAAGGGCTGTAATAAGCAGAGAAATTGGCCAAGACACAGCAAAACCAATGGAATGGGAATGAATGCAAAGTAAAGCTCCAACTGATGGGTGTAGTCATGAACAGAATGAGCCAGTGTGGTGAAGTGGTTACAGTTCTGGACCAGGATTCAGGAACCCCTGGTTTAAATTCCCACTCTACCATAGAAGTTTGCTGGGTGACCATGGATCAGCCACACCTCTCAGCCTAACCTATCTCACAAGGTTGTTGTGAAGATGAAAAGAAGGAGAGGAAAATGATGGGAACAGCTTTGAGTCCAGACTGGAAAAAAGGTGGGTATAAATTCAGTAAATAAGTAAATAAATTCAGTAAATCAGAATGCATTCAGATTTTTCGAGTGAAAAGCTCTACCGAACGAAAATACTGTTTTTGAGCTAAAAGTTAAAAAATGGGTAATATTTGTCAGTATAATATGATGCAATGAACAAGGCCAATCAGGGGTTTTAAAAATTGACTTCAATCAATCAATTGATCGATCTGTGATGCTATGGGAGGGCTGGGTGGGTTTCCACTACTCAGTATGTGAAGGTGCTAGACCCTGTCTGACAATGGAAAAATCTATTTAGTGAGCAATCCTAAGCACATCAAATTAGAAAAAATGTTCTTTGGATGACATTGTTGATGTCTCCAACTTTATGGCTACCATATTGAAGACTGAACGCAGTCTCTGTGTGTCTGTATATGAGTGAAGAGTCAAGTCACAGCTTACTAATGGTGACCTTGTAGGGTTTTTAAGACAAGGGACATTTAGAGATGATTTGTCATTGCCTGCCTCTGTGTAGCCAACCATAAACTTCCTTCGTGGCCTCCCTTCCAAATACTAACCGGGGCTGTTCCTTCTTAACTCCCAAGGTCTAACAAAGTCAGGATACTCTGAGCCATCCAGCAGAATCTAAGACCAATCTACTTCTGTGTTTTAAATCACTAACATAAATGTTTAACAGCTATTTTCTCAATTTCTTGCTGTGTTTGAGCCTGGTAGAGAATTGAGCTTCATTCCAATTCAAGGAAGAGGTATACATTAGGGAACTCTGCTTTGTACTTTCTAACCTGTACCTCCAATGCAAATAATTCAATCATGACCCAATTGTTTGTTAAAAACAACAACTTCAATCTGGACCAAATGAGATTTCTATCTTAATTTACTTTCTCAAGTTTCATCGTTGAAATAAAGAGATGGCTTCATTACAAAAGGAGTGTCAATTCCAATTTTCCTGCTTGTGAATTTTAATGGCCGTTGTAGTGCTCCCAAAAAAGTGCTCATGTCTACCTTGCTGTGGTATAATTTGCTCATTTAAGCCATTTATAGAAAACATCACTGTTTTGTGGGTCTTTTATTTGAAAGCTTTTCACAAAGAATGGCAGTGTTATGGGTAAGGAAGGGCCTTACCGAATTGTACTCTGGCCAAAAAAAGGATTGACTCAAGTCTAATTGGAGATAGGCCAAAACTATTTCAAACCAAGAAAGAGCCAGCCACCTCTCCCAGCAAAAAGGCAAGAAGGTGAATGTGAGAGAATGCTGGCTATAAACAGGCAGACCCAAGTGCCCCTCTGATTTGCTGATTCTACCCCCCCCCCACCACCACAAGGGGAAAAATCCCACAATATACAAATACCAAAAAAATATGGTGTATATACAATTTTTTACAAAAAGGCTATTACCCTTTCATTATTTCTAAAAGAAAATTTGCAACAGTCTCACAGAATAGCAAATCATTGGCTCATTCCGCACATGCAGAATAATGCACTTTCAAACTGCTTTCAGTGCTCTTTGAAGCTGTGCGGAATAGTAAAATCCACTTGCAAACAGTTGTGAAAGTGGTTTGAAAATGCATTATTTTGTGTGTGCGGAAGGGGCCATTATTATTGAGCAGGTGAGGTATTCTGTAGTATTCTGGCAACTTTAAACAGTTCATCAAAATCGTATCCTTATACTTTAACCTAGTCTTTTCATATCTGGGGCCCTCCACTACTATAGTGCTTTCCCTTTGCAAGCTGGGAACCAGAAATCACTCCTGGTGCTCTATCCCACATGATTTTCATGAGAACACGAAATATTTTAGGAGCCTTCTTTAAACACACAGTTGTTCATCCCACTTTGCGGCTTTCCACATTGCTGTTTTGGCTGATGGTAGCTCAATGTTGGACTCCATCCCCCAACACAAGCACCCCTCAAGAACCCAAAATGGGCCCTGGTATCACAAGGGGAGTTACATACATACATACATACATACATACATACATACATACATACATACATACATACATACATACATACATACATACATACATAAAACCTTTATTAGGCATAATACCAATATAACAATCAGAATTATCCGGGCAAATGTTCCATACACAAAACCATCACAGGTATTATTTCAAAGTTCCTAAAAAGAATGTAGCTACAGAATTTAAATAGAATAGAATAGAATAGAATCTTTATTGGCCAAGTGTGATTGGACACGCAAGGAATTTGTCTCCGGTGCATATGCTCTCAGTGTACATAAAAGAAAAATACATTTGTCAAGAATCATAAGGTACAACACTTAATGATTGTCATATAGGTCTAGTAAGCAATCAGGAAACAATCAATAGTAACAAAACCATAAAATGTAAAATCATAAAATAAAATGAATTAAAATGAAATGTCAGCACAGGCTATAGTCATACAGTCATAAGTGGGAGGAGATGGGTAATAAGAATGATGAAAAAAGTAATGCAGTAATTATATAATAAATATATAATAAATAGTTTAACATTATCGAGGAAATTATTTGTTTAACAGAGTGATGGCATTCGGGAAAAAACTGTTCTTATGTCTAGTTGTCACAGAAGAAGAGTTGTTTTGTAAGAATGCAACCTTCCCAGCAACAGAGTATTCCTTAAACTTAGCAGGAAGGAAAGTCAAAAGCCTGGTCCTAGCTTCCTCGTATTTGGGGCAGTTAAGCATTATATGTTCCATGGATTGCACCACTATAGTACAGCGGGGGCATTTGCGCTCTTGCGAGTCAATTTTAAGAAACCTCCCCACAAGGGGAGTCGCTGATGAAAAGCCCCCCATGTCCGCTGCTATCAAGGGGCCACCACCACCAATGTTACCATTCACCGCCTCCGGAGCAGATGAATAGAAGCCACCCAGAGATGCACACACAGGCTGCCTGAAAAACCTTCAGCCCCACTGCTTCCAATTTTTTGCAGTTTTCCACATTCCCCGGGGGTGCCACACTCCTAACCCCAGTGGTGTGGGAGGGACAACTTTCAGGTTATAAACAAGCTGTTAAAAAAAACCCCAAAGGCATACAATATGCACCCAATAAAACAGAGCAACAATAATAAGATTGTATAGCAAAGAAGCCCTGACCTGGGTGGTCCAGGCTAGCCTGATCTCCGCAGATCTCAGAAGCTAAGCAGGGTTGGTCCTGGTTAGTAATTGGATGGGAGACCACCAAGGGTCATTATGTAGAGGAAGGCAATGGAAAATCACCCCTGTTTCTCGACTTGAAAACCCTACTGCATGATCTAAGTCAGCTGGGAACTGGCAGCACTTTACACACATACACAGAGAGAGGAAGGGGGAGCAGCAAAGTCAAGTTATTCTTCCAGTTTTCAGGAATAGCATAAAAGTTGTTCAACAAATGTGAATACCTGATCATATTCCTTAGTTCAGTGATAGGGGATGGTTAGAGGACACATGAGGCAGCAATCTTGCTCAAGAATGAGGGGCATTTAGGAAAGGATAAAGGTTTCACAAATAAGAGGAGAATGTATAATGGCTAAATGTTTTGAACTACATGAAAAATGTAAAGGGAAAATTTTGGGACATATATATAGGTATATGGTTGATGACCAAGACTTTATGATAAGAACATTGAATCAAAAATGGGAGAAGGAAGGTTTTCTAGACACTGGGAAAACTGAAAATTTAATAGACAGTTGGAAAAATATAAAGATTGAGAAATATATGGAGTTGGAAAGAAAAGTGATATTTAAATGGTATAGAACACCAAAACAGCATATATGATTAAAGGACTTAGTCCTAAATGCTGGCACTGTGGAGACCAGGAGGCATATTATAGCCATGTGTGGACGGAATGTATAGAAGTGAAAAATTTTTGGACAACCATAATGTTATATATCGAGAAACTAGTGAAGATTAATATTGAGATAAAGAATGATTTAGTGTTCATGGGTGTAATGGAGGATAAAAGGGTAGATTAAAAATATAGCTATATGCATAAAATAATGATCAAAGCAGCACATGCAACAATAGCTTTAGGCTGGAAAGAAAAGAAAAAATGGACAATCCAGAAATGGTTGGAATATATCTGGGAACAAGTGACACTGGACATTTTCGATACAATAACAAAAAATAAACTGTGGCAAGATAAACAGGGCGACATTTTGAAGATGTGGACAATATGTGCGGAGTGGATGAAAGAAGCTGGAGTCAATGAGGAGATATGGGAGAAGAGATTACAAAGAATGAACTTACTGCTGTTTGATAAAACTATAAAGAAAATACAGGGGGAAGGGGGAAAAGGGGAAAATGTATTGTTTGAAAACGTATTAATATAAAATGGAATATTCAAATGATTCAATAAAAAAAGAATGCACCATGGTCTGCCAACTTTCCTGAACCATGGGTCAGGTGCCACTTTGGGGAACAAAGGAAAGCTTCAAGTTTCACATCAAAGAGCCACATATGGCTTCCGAGCCAATGAGCGAGTATCAGCGATATAAAAAGATTACTGTAAAAACAGATTAATGATCTATTAGGCTCAGTTTGAATAGAAGGCTGTTTGGGTCACGTTGGGTGAATTGTTCATCTTGGGAGGAGACCAATAGATCTGGCATTGGATGATAGAACCAGAAAGAAGTTGTTCCCTCCTTTGCAGAATGTAAGCATTTATACATCAAACACCCTCATGAGCCCTGACCTTTGGAACTCCCTTATTGAACATTTCTTAGTCTTTGCTGCTGTAATGTTGTATCAGCACAGTGGTAACAAATGTGCATTGGGCAGCCCTTGACAATATCAGTTTAACCTTTCTATTTCCTTTCTCTAAATGTTACCATTGGGAGACTGCAAAACCTAGGCCACAAAAACAGAGCGAAGTGGTCTGAAAGTATAGATGGCCTCTAAGTTGAACTCTACAAAGAATGTGGAAAATGATTTGAACTTCTTCAGGTATTATTAATATTCCACTTAAATGCATGACATAGGACTTGCCCACCTAAAGTTTGCCAGGAGGTCAATCATAAGGGATCAGTTTCAGACTACATTTTCCAGTGGCAGAAGAGAACAGAATTGTTCTGCCTCCCACTGTAGCTCAGTGCTTTCAATGAAATGTTGCTCTGAGGCACAGAGAACTCTGAGGAATATCATGAACAGGGTATGCAGTGGGAAGGGGAACTTGGTGGAAATGACCATTTTAGTGGGATACAGTAAAAAAAAAAGTGGACACATGAGTCCATAAGATACCCTGAAGTCTAGCTCCCAGATGACTTCCCTGGAGAACTTCATATCCCATGAAAAAAATAGATCAGCTGACACTCAACCGTATCCCCAGGCATGAAGGCATTAGAATAAACACAACCACTGTTCTTAACCTTGAGGGAAATGCCTTAAAAATGTGCCACATTCAGGTGGAATCTCATACTTTTTCTATAAATGGCTCATATTTTGTGTATGTAAAGCAACATCAAGTCACAGCTGACTTATGGTAACCCAGTAAGGTTTTCAAGGCAAGAAACTAACAGAGGTGGTTTGTCATTGCTTTCCCTTGAATAGTGCATCCAGGCCAAGACAGGCCTAGTTTACACTTCATAAATCGTAATGGAGCAGCAGTGGCGTAGGAGGTTAAGAGCTCGTGTATCTCATCTGGAGGAACTGGGTTTGATTCCCAGCTCTGCCGTCTGAGCTGTGGAGGCTTATCTGGGGAATTCAGATTAGCCTGTGCACTCCCACACATGCCAGCTGGGTGACCTTGGGCTAGTCACAGCTCGAGCTCCTGGTCAGTCTCCACCCACCTCTACAAGGGTGTTTGTTGTGAGGGGGGAAGGGCAAGGAGATTGTAAGCCCCTTTGAGTCTCCTGCAGGAGAGAAAGGGGGGATATAAATCCAAACTCTTCTTCTTCAAACTCTTTGTAGACAGTAAATTGTGCTGATTTTAAGTTTACTGGTTGTTAAGGATTTTAAGCTTATTGGTTGTTAAGGATTCAGTAATTACTCCAGTAGCATTTTTGTGCTTTTTGAAAATACTTTTAAATTTCTTTTCTCCCTAGACACCATTACTGTGTTCTAAGGTTTGCACAGTTTGCAAATCAAGGGGTCGTGTGTAATGAATTTCAGACAACAAGAACCATGTTACACACAAGGCTATGGCAATATTTTTAAAAGATGATATATACTATTCTAGTACCTTCATAAACCAGCTATTTTCAAAACAATCCTATGTCACTGGTATATCAATAATTATACACATATATACAGTTCATTCATAAATCCAAAAATTCGTTCATAAAGTAATAGCACCAATTGTCTTCATTCTCAGTTCATTTATAAACCCACCATATGAATAGTCTTTTCATGTTCATTCATCTATATATATAAAAATGTAACCATGCGTTTGTTCTTCATGCTCTAACGCCGAAACGGCTGGACTGATTGCTCCCAAATTTTGACACGATCTGGCTTCCCATTGCAGGCAGGTTTTGCGACCTACACCAAGCTTGCAGGTCACACCGGAGCCTGGTAAAAGACATGTTTCCCCAAACCCATGGTGGACCAATGAGGGGTCGCCGTACTGGGGGAGGGTGTGTGGCATGTCCGTGATCGCCGCGGCGTGCACGCTCATGCCACGTGAACCCGCCTGCTGCTGGAAGCACCTGCAACACACAGGGACAGGAAGGAGGAGCATTCCAAGCCACGCCGTGGGAACAAGCCGGTATGCCTCTTCCCTTCCTCCTCCCTTCCATGCGTGGCTCCACACAGTAAGCCACAGCGAAGTGTGGCCGGGTCTGCTAGTAATTGTATAAATGCATTCAAAAATCAACTGTAATTGTTCCAGGTGAGCAAATCTAATAATCACATGTCTATGTTGTATGAGAATGGAGGGAGCCCATGCCCTTGGCTTCAGCGCAACTGGGAAATCCAGTTGCAACTGGCTAGGGAGGTTCCTTTCTGCTTGCCTGTGTAGCTATGCCTGCATTGCAGGAAATAATAAATGAAGAGAAGCATCTCTGTGCAAAGGCACAAAAACACCAAGATTATTTCCATGGGCTCCACTCGCTACCTGCATGGCACACATGTGAACAGGAAAAAGGAAAATGGGTTCCTTTATAATGACTGCAACCCATTATGCATTTGCTGTGTGGAACTGACCTCTGTCTGCTGAGACCCAAACCCTGCAGGATTTAGTCCTGTTCTGCAGGACTTGGAAGACCACAGTGTTCCACCAGCCTACAATTGAGGCAGCAATGGTTTCATCATGGCAGCCACAGTACCCCCTCAACCTTTCTTCACCTTTTTAATGTATTTGCCTTAGTGTTATGAGATCTAGGTGGGTGAATTAGGTTTAATCTTGCTTTGCCCCCTCCTCCTGGGTAAATCAAACCAATAAGTACAATATGTTGAAATAATAGGCACCAAGTGCCTCCACCCCCCCCCCCTCTGCTTACAGGGCCCTCTCTGTTTACAGAGCCCTAACATCATTGGGACCCATTCCTTTTCTGGGGAGGGTTGTATATGGATTTCGTGGGGCTACTGTTTTAGAATTTAATTATTTTATAGTATGTTTTATATATGATTTTATGTTGTTCACCACCCTGAGCCCTTCGGGAATAGGGCGGCATACCAAATTCAATCAATCAATCAATCAATCAATCAATCAATCAATCAATCAATCAATCAATCAATCAATCAATCAATCAATCAATCAATCAATCAATCAATCAATCAATCAGGTGTTTGAAAGGATTTTGAAAGGATTAAATTGAAAGGATTTTTTTTTGGCATGCGTACTATTATATTTTGTTTGGTATTTTCTGTATTGTAAGCCACACTGAGCCTATTTTTGGATGGGAAAGGTTGGAATCGAAATCCAATAAAATAAAATAAAATCTTTTGGCTTTTCAGAGCTGTTTCTTCCTTCCCGCTTATCTATCCTACTCCCTTTCCTTTTATCTCTGATCTCTATTAAAATTTAAGACAAGTTGTTGTCAAAAAGTCACCTAAAGTGACATTCCAATTGTCTTTGAGGGCTTCCTTTCAGGCAAAACATCTGATCATAGAACAGTGGTGGTGAACCTATGGCATGTGTGCCAGAGGTGGCACTCAGAGCCCTCTCTGTGGGCACATGCGCACAGAGTTCGTCATGTGGGGGGAGCGGAAAATTGCCCCCCCACACACACACCTAGGCTTGGTCGTTTGCTTCTGGAATAAACCCTCCTAGGCGTCTTGATTCACTTCCGTTCAAAGCGCGTATTGCATGGTTGCTTCACCAAGCTTACTCCCGAGTAACGCGCGCCTCAGAGCAGACAATTCTTTTCTAAACTAAAACCTCCATATTGAGGTTAAATTGCCATGTTGGCACTTTGCGGCCCCTTCCGCACACGCAAAATAATGCGTTTTCAAACCACTTTCACAATTGTTTGCAAGTGGATTTTGCTATTCCGCACAGCTTTAAAGAGCACTGAAAGCAGTTGAAAGTGCATTATTCTGCATGTGCGGAATGAGCCTGCGATAAATAAGTGGGTTTTGGGTTGCAATTTCGGCATCTGTCTCGAAAAGGTTTGCCATCACTGTCATAGAAGGTCAGCAAGGAAAAAAAAGGAAAAAGTTTCAATAAAACTAGCAACGTTTTTGCAGAGAAGCACATCACCAGCATCGCTGGATTGCGACTGAAGTGAACTTTCCAAATGAGTGTTGTGGCTCCTACTCAGGAGAAAAAGCCTAGAAATTTTTGCAGGAAACAAAGAGTCTTGATTAGATAGGCTGCCAGTGATGGTGAGCTCTAACCAGCTCAAATGGTAATTTGATTGCAAATCATGAGCAGCAATTCTTGAACATTTGAAAAAAACACTTGCTTTCGAGCCATTGTTGGGAATTCAAAGCTGCCGCAGACTTTGTGCAAGCATATTCTTTCGCTTAGAGGGTAATGGCGATGGTTTTGTTTGCTTTTCTGTATGGATCCCGCTCCAATGGAAGTTCGTTTATGGCTTCCTTTCTTCCCCGAGTACCCAATCCACCGCCTACGGCGATAACAACACAAATGAAGTGTTTCTGCCCGAAGTTGCGGTAGCCAGACTATCGACCACCCGTATGAGTCTGGGATTAGTAGAACTGAAGCGTTTTTATTAAATGCTGTAAACTAGATCACCGGGTTTATTTCGTAAATATTCTTCTGTTCCATTTGGCACTCTTGGCTTGACATGTGCGTAGAAATTAGGCTAATTTATTTCCTAGGTAACGAAAGTGCTCTTTGAGTAGCGCCCAGCATCACAGTGCAGCCACTTACCAATGAAGTCCTCTTCGGTAGAATCCATCTCACCAGTGCGACATCGAATGCCATGCCTACGGGCAAAGAGGGTAAAATGCAAACACCACGGGCATGAAAAGAGCATTTTGACATTATGGGCAATCAACTTGAGGGTACGGAAAAAAACAAGCATTGCAAATATGGAAAGGTGGGTTTTTTAAAGTGCGTTTATTCTGAGGATTGCAGGATCTATATAATTAAAAGGGTTGGGTCTGATCAGCTTTTCTACTCAAGGTCTTCAGACTTTCCATTATTTTAACTATTCCACATGACTTTTCTGCACATGGCTTCCACAATCTCCAACACAGCAACTTTCACAAGGGGTTTCTTTCTTCTCCTTTCACCATGGAAAAACTGGCAAGATACAGCCCATGATGGGCAATAGAGCCCATGCTGGACAATGCAACTCAAAGTCCCAGCCCGAAAAGTGGCCACACCTCCCTTTCCCATGCCCACCCATCAAATGGCATGATGAAAGGAGCTAAACTCTCCACTCTGTCCTTCATTTTGAGTCGCATTTGAATTCAGTCACTGGGGGCTCCCTGGCGTAGGAGGTTAAGAGCTCTTGTATCTAATCTGGAGGAACCGGGTTTGATTCCCAGCTCTGCCGCCTGAGCTGTGGAGCCTTATCTGGGGAATTCAGATTAGCCTGTACACTCCCACACACGCCAGCTGGGTGACCTTAAAGGCTGGTCACTGTTTCTCGGATTCTTATTGGGTTCATACACCGCTAGGGTGTTTCGCGAGGGTGGAAGCGTTGATATCGCAAGCTCCTTTGAGTCTCCCGCAGGAGAGTGGATATAAATCCCTAAAACTCTTTCTACCCTTCCTCTGGATCTAGTCAACCAGGTAAGGATGTTTGGAAACATGTTGCATCATCACATACGCCAGGGTGCTCACTAGATTATTTATTCACTTGATTTATCCCTTACTTGTATCCCCAATGAGGATAAAATAGGGCTTCCTTCCATTCTCTCTCTGGCTCATTCCGCACATGCAGAATAATGCACTTTCAAACTGCTTTCAGTGCTCTTTGAAGCTGTGTGGAATGGCAAAATCCACTTGCAAACAGTTGTGGAAGTGGTTTGAAAACGCATTATTTTGCGTGTGCGGAAGGGGCCTCTCTCTCTCTCGTATCTTGACAACTACTTTGTAAGAAAGGTTAGGCTGAGTGTGTGTGACTAGCCCAAGATCGCCAAGTTTTCCTGGCATAGTGGGAGGAGTCAAACTTGAGTCTCCCAGACACTAGACTGACACTGTAACCACTACACAATACTGTCTTTCAGTATTTGGGAAGCATTTGCTTACCTTGAGCAAATAGCCCTGTTATTCTGGCAAGCTCACAGGGCCTAACCCAGGGGTAGGGAACCTGCGGCTCTCCAGATGTTCAGGAACTACAATTCCCATCAGCCTCTGTCAGCATGGCCAATTGGCCATGCTG
>NC_059434.1:19306865-19321902 GCF_021028975.2 Sphaerodactylus townsendi
GCAATTTTTTGAATGATTGATAGAGAACGATACTTTGGATATGGTCTGCTGGATGAGACCTTGATTGGGTCGATAGGGGGGGGGACTACTCCCCTTTCTTTCATTTGTTTTGGCCAAGCTTTCCTTAGGCGCAGTTGGCCCATTCCGACAACGATCACTTGCAACATTCAAGGCGTTAAGAGACACAAGGCAGGGAATTGCCCGAAGGCTTAGGAGAAGGGAGAGGTCACATCCAGGTCGGGTGTTTGTTTGTAAAACAATCCCAATCACCGTCTAAAGTGTGGGTTTTTTGCAAAGCAACTTAAACAATTCACAATTATAGTCATATCGTAATATAGCAATCCATAGGAAAGATTTAGAGAAATATGCAAAGAAAACAGTTCCTGGGCTTGAGGTTTGATCACACGAGCAAATTGAGAGGGGTTTGCAAAAACCCTTTATCAGATCCTAGATCTAGAGGTGGGGTGCGTCAGCCCATTAGAGAGAAGGAGGGTGTGCAGAAAAGAAGGCGGGGGGGGGGGGGTTGGAAGTCAGCTCTACCTTCCCCTCCTGTAAGGGGACTTTGGCCGGTTTGAGCTTGCTTCCTACCTTCACAGCGGAGGCTGTGTAAGATAGGTGTGGCTGGGAGACCCCCCCGGCACTGTGACTAGCCAGGGGGGCGCTCAGCAGAAAATGTGGGAGCATGAAAATAATTCTGGCGCCACGCCAATGTGGCAGTGTAGGCTCAGATGGACGAAGGAAAAGGTTCTCAAGGAGAGGTTTGAAGAAGAGTTTTGAAGGTTTAAACTAAGATGGAGGCGGCTTGAAGCAGGTCCCATCGGTATCCTAGGGAGCACGCACGAGCTGTGTCCCGTTTAAGGCGGATGCTGTAATGGGCGAAGCCTTTCAAGGCATTGGCACACATAATCAGAAGGAGAAAAACTTTAATTGAAGCACAAGAGCATAGCTTAGAAGCAATGGAAAAATCCCTCTTATGAGGGGAGAACTTTAGGGGTCTCTTGAAAGGGGGCAAGACATACAGAACATACATAGGCATACAGAGCACATATAAAGTAACGAGGAGGATTGCAACTCTGATTTGAGATCTTGCTCTCTCTGAGGTACTGACGATTTTGCTGCCACTGGGAGCTTTGAGCTTAGGGCTTTGCACAGGCTCAGAGGCTATGAGATCTGGTTTGAACCTTACAGCTGGGGAGGGCCAAGGGGGCTTCTTCTTCACGAAGGACTTTTGGCTTAAGGCCATTGTGCGAGCATCTTCCCCTTTCCATGCCTCATTGTCCTGTAGATTGGCTATGGGGCATTCTGAGGAGGGTTCAAAACGGCAGTCCTCTTGGATAATGAGACGGACTGGGCATAGTGCCAGAATGTTGGCGTTCTCTTCCGTCAGCATTTCTTTCTGTTGCAATTCAGTGACTGTGGACTCTGCAGAGATTTTGAAATGCGTGCCACTCTGGGGCACTGGCGGAGGCATGGTGACTTTGGAAGTAGAAGGGGTTAGCAGAGCAGGAAGTATAGACGTAGGGGGGGAGCAAGCTGGCAAGACCAGCCCAATGGTCTCCGTGGGGATGGGATCACTATACTGAGCTGGGGCAGCGAAGATCTCATGGGGGAGCTCCGGGGGAAGGGTTTGAGGTGCGGATCTTGGTTCCGGGCTGGGGAGATGCCCGGGCGCGGGCCTCCCCAGCGGGCATTGGGAGCGCCCGGTCTTAGACTTTCCTGGGGGTCTTCGCCCTCTGGGGAGAGACCCTCCTCCGTCAGGGTTGTAGGCCCCCCCGCCGGGCAGCCTACAATTCCTCCGGAAATGTCCTGGTTTGCCGCAATTGAGACACTCGTCTCGGGGCTGTCTCATGGCAGCGGAGAGGGCGGCGGCTAGAAGGCTGGCTTGATGGGCGAAAGACCCGATATCCTGGCAAGCTTTGAGCATGTCGGCCAGCTCGGGGTTCCTTCCTAGGCCTGTGACCGCTTTGCGGCACTCAGCGGAGGCGTTCTCCTTGGCAAGGCGCTTAAGGAGTTCGCCCTGGGCCTCCTCGTTATCTACCTGCCTCTTGAGCGCTTCCTGGAGCCTGTTCACAAACTCGGCATAGGGCTCTTGGGGCTTTTGCCGTATGGCGGAGAAGCTCTGTGTGGGCTGGCCAGAATTGGGGACCTTGACAAACGCCTTGTAAGCGCACTCAGAGGCGACCGTAAGGGTGGCCTCAGGCAGGACAATCTGATTGTTGGGGTTACTGAAGGCATCGAAGCCGTAAAGCTGTGCAGCGGTGTAGGCGCCGCCGGAGGCGGCTGCCCTGCTAAAGCATTGCTGGCGGAACTCGCTCTCCCAGATCACAAATTGTGCAGGGCTCAGGAGCATGCGGAAGGTGGTCTTCCAGTCGTCCGGAACCATTAAGTGATTCCTCGCGATTGCCTCTAGCATGCCTCTCACGTAGGGGCTAGTGATTCCTACGTCCCGCATCGCTTTGCGGAGCTCAGTGAGGATGTTATAGCTTAAGGGGCGGTACTCGACAACCCGCCGAACAATGCCATCCTCCCCCTCGGTATCTGTGAAATGGACGGGGCACAATGCGAGAATATCGGCATCGTCTTCCGTCAGGGTTTCTTTCTTTTGCAGATCGTGGCTAATACGCTCTGCGAGAGTTTTGAAACCCGCGCCATTACGTGGCGCTGACGGAGGTGCGGTGGCTTCGGAAAATGAAGGCGGAGCAAGGGGAGGGGGCGGCTGAGCCGCGGGAGAATTTGAAATGGGCGGAGGAGCAAGGGGGGCAGAAGGAGGACAGGCGTCCAATTTAGCGGATAGAGAAAATTCCGGGGTTGAAATTGAAGGTGAAAGATCGAAAGGAGGGCGGCCTACAGCAAGGGAGCCATAGGTCTGCAGGCTGATGGCGACATAACATTGTCTCCACGTCAGTAGCAGTGACATCGGCGCGCGAGGCTCTGTGCGAAGAGTGCGCCCGATGTTTTCCCAGTCCTTAAGATTCAATGTCCCCCCTTCTGGGTACCATGGACATTGAGCTTCAATCTCTTCGAACCAATTCCATGCGCAGCTCCCCTCTCTTTACGGAGACTCTGCCGCGATTTCGCTAACGCCTGTAGTTCGTTAACGCAGCTTGTCATGGCCCTGCTTTTGCAAGCTCCCATACTCACCGGGTGTTCCGCTGGACGAGAGAGTGTCCTAGGACTCGAAGTCCTTGGATGCGCCGATCCAGCTGACAGGCGATAATAAAACGGTGGTCCCTGGACGCGCCGATCCAGCGGACTTCGGTATCAAGCGGCCCTTTCCTGCGCTTAATGCGTGAGCAGGGTGGAGGTTCGAGGATTCCCCGGTTTCGGGCAATTCAGCTTGAAGTCGACCCACGCGGTCAGCTTAAGAACGAGACGAGACGCGGAGATAACATCTGCGGAGATCGCCAGCAGCGGGAGCTGAGGTCCGTGTTCCTAGCGAAGTCTCCGCCGCGTGCTGGTTCCTGGGGCACCTTTTATTGTGATTCTATCGGGGGCGTGTAGAAGGGAGGAACGGAGGCAGTTCCGGGAGAGCGGGACGTCCGGAGATCATCATGTGATGCATGATCTCACCTGGCTACGTCCGGCGCGGAGCGTCAGCCTCTGAGCCTAATCCTCACCTGGGGGCAAGACCATTGTCCCTGCGCCCGGTGACTGAGCTGCATGTCTGCTTTTGACCTGCGACTCATAGGGGGATGAGGAGTGGGGAAGCAAGCGACTAGAAGGCCAACAGTAGGAGCCGCAAGGTGTTCCAGCGCTCGACCACGGTGCTGCTGGGTCAGCGGTGCATTACTACAGCTGGGGTCTCCATGAGACTTCATGGAGGTCACATATGCACACACACACATGTGCATGTGCAAACACACACACGCTTCCAGTACAGAAATCAAATAGATTACATAATCAAGAGCAGAAGATGGAGGAGTTCTATGCTCTCTGCCAGACCATGATCAGATTGTGGCACAGATCATAAACTGCTAAAAGTGAGAATAAACATCATAACATTCATAGTGCCAAAATACAATCTTTAAAAAAATCCTGAAGAGTTTAAAAAGCTTAAAGAGCATGCAAAAAACAGATTTGTATTGCTAAGTTCGAGTAAGCCTGAACCAAAAGAAATATGGGTTAAAAACAGAGACATTGTCAAGGAGAATGAAAAAAGATTATTCCCTGTAGCTAAAAGAAATGAAAAAAGTCTCACTAGAGGATCTGAGGAAACTCTTAAAATTGTTAACAATAGATGAGAAGCTTAAGGCAAAAGATTACAAAAATAGAATCAGAAGCGTCTAAATGTAGCATCCAGCAAGTTGCAAACAGAGAAAAAGAGAACTAATTTAATAATCAGTGTAAAGGAATAGAGAACAACAAAAAAGGAAGAACAAGATGTCTCTTTCATAAAATCCAAAAAATCAAAGGGAAATTTAAAGCACCATCAGATATGCAGAAAGAGCAATGTGGAAATACATGAACTGAACAGGATAAAATAAAGATGGGAACAATATACTGAAGAACTATACAAAAGAGTTGATGCCAGATTCCTTCCAAAAACAAACTTTTGAGGAAGAACCTACAGTTTTGAAAAGTGAAGTGAAAGCTGCACTGAGAGCTATTGGGAAAAATAAATTACCAAGAGTAGATGAAATATCAATGGAGCTGTTCCAAGCCAACAGAGACCATCAACATCTTGACAAGATTATGCCAGCAAATATGGAAAAACAAAGCAATGGACCACGAGTAGATAAACTCAATCTATATTTCAATTCTGAAAAAAGGAATGCATCAAAGATTGCTGCAATTATTGTACCATCAATTTTTGCACAATTAAAGTGATACTCAAAATCTTACAACAAAAACTTTTTAACAAATATGGAAAGAGAAATGCCAGATGTTCACACTAGATTCAGAAAAAGGCACTAGAGATCATGTTGTAAATTTACGTTAGTTCCTGAACCATACAATAGAATTTAAGAAGTCAGTCAGCTTGTATTTTATAGATTACATGAAAGTTTTTGACTGTGTGGATCATGAAAAGCTATGGTTGGTTTTAAAAGAAATGGATGTGCCACAACATCTTATTGTTTTGGTGTGCTTTTTATCTCTCCATCTCTTCAGTCTATATACAGGACATATATGGTAAAATGGATTAGATTCAGGTGAAGGTAGACTAAAAATTGGTGAAAGGATCATTAAGAAGAAGAACAAGAACAAGAACAAGAAGAAGAAGAAGAAGAACAACAAGAAGAAGAACAAGAAGAAGAACAAGAAAAACAAGAAGAAGAGTTTGTATTTATATCCCCCTTTCTCTTCTATAGGAGATTCAGAGGGCTTACAATCTCCTTGCCCTTCCCCACTCACAACAAACACCCTGTGAGGTGGGTGGGGCTGAGAAAGCTCAGAAAAGCTGTGACTAGCCCAAGGTCACCCAGCTGGCGTGTGTGGGAGTGCACAGGCTAATCTGAGCAGGGAATCAAACCCAGTTCCTCCAGATTAGAATGCTCCTGCTCTTACCACTACGCCACTGCTACTCCTATATGAAGATGACACCACAGTACTAGTAGAAAATAGTGAATACATGAAATGGCTATTGGTGAAGATTAAGACTGAAAGTGCCAAAGCAGGATTGTAGCTGAATATCAAAAAAACAAAAACAAAATTGACTACTAGGGAATTACACAACTTGAAGACAGATTATAAAAAAATAGAGATTGTTCAGAGCTGGGAACTATACAGGAGCTTTTCCTGAAATACCTTGATTTCTGCAAGGTTAATAGGGGCCCCTTTTGCAAAACAGAATGTTATAATGGTAGAGGTTCTCTATGGGCAGTCTCTACTGTGTGCAGTGCCTAAACTCTCTACCATCCTGACCACTGAAAGACTATACCAAGATATTTAAAGATTTTTGTTTCTTCAGTCTTGTGACCCTCTATTTGCCATCTATTTTTCTGATGTTTCTTGACAAATATGAGGACCTTTTTTTTGGGGGGGGGGGATAATTTTTAATGAAATGTTCTTCTTTACCATATGCAGTGAAGACATGATATGCTCTCCTGAGGCCCACATGAATAGTATAGAATGATAGCGTTATCTGCATATAGCAGAGTGGGAATCATTTCATCTGCAAGTTTTGGAGAATGAAAACTTGGATTTCTTAGGTGTTGCACCAAGAAATGCACCAAGAAATTGATGGGGAAATTAAAAAGTAAGAGAGTCAAGATGCAACCCTGTTTAATTCCTTTGTCAGGTGGCATCTTGTTGGAGAGGTGGCCATGAAGACTACATCTTACTTTTAAGAATTTCCGTCATTCGGTGCACAGATAAGTCTTTGATCTTTTGAGAAGTTCCAGAGCTTTGCACAAATCCTATTTATAGGGATACTATCAAATGCTGCTTTAAAGTCCTCAAAAGCAGCATTTGTCCTCAAAGCACAGGTGCCTTATTAGTCTTAGCATTATATTTCTCTGTGAGATGATGCAGGATCAAGCACTGATCTATGGTGGAAGGACCAATTCTAAAACTCTCCAACTCATTCATCAATATATTTTCTCTGTCCAACCAGTCAAGAAGTTTCCAACATAGGTATCTGAAGTACAGTTTACTAACAACACTGAGGAGACTAATTGGTTGATAGTTTGCAGGATTTGGCTTTTCTCCTTTCTTTTATTATTGAAAAATTGATTGCAAGACTCCAAGTGTATTTGAACAATCCCAGGACCTGAGGAGCCATAGATAGTATCTAAAAAGGTTGACTTCAGTCCATAAAAAACATATGTAGAATGGTGTTTTCTTAGCCTTCAGATAAAATTGTTAGATTGGGAGACCCAGGTTTAACTCTCCACAGTGTCACTGGAGCTTGTTGGGTGTCCTTGAGCTAGTCATATCGCTCAGCCTGATCTTCCTTGTAGGGCTATTGTATGAATAAAGTGAACAAAGGCATTTACTAAAACATTTATATCTCACCTTTCCTTATGGTTCAGTTCATACATAATACACTCTAAGTCCCTGCTGGAAAGAAAGGCAAGGTATAAATGAAGTAAAACAAATACCACATGATGTCTGTGTCTTCTTTAACTCCAAGAAGGGCTGTTTCTTTCCAACAACTTTCTGATCTGCAACACATTTTTTCCTGTCCAAACCATTCTCTTTCAGGATTTGCAGTTCCCTTTGTGGCTGAACTTCCAGTGACTCCATGGAGGAGACCTGACAAATTAAATCCATTCATCTGCCAACCATTTGGATAAATTCCCAGTACAAAGCCAACTGAAGCCAGTTATTTTACATGCACATTAGATGTGGGCCGTAGGCAATACAATACTAAAGAAATACGCAGTGTCACCAATTTTAAGTTCTGGAGACAAGGGAATTTTGGTTTCTTTGTGTCACAGTTTCTTTCAGCCTCTTATTCATAGCACCCCAACTAGGAAATTATTTCAGATCCTTATCGCCCAATGCAAATGCTTCCGCTGGCCAGGGACAGTGCTGCTGTCACACTGAACCACTGCCTTCAGAGGGCTTCTAGCAGTGGCATGGCAGATACAAAAAGCCACCTGAAATCCCCGCATAGGTCTTAATGAAGTTACACCACCTTTTTGGGTGGTGTAACTCCAAGGGCCTAGGCACTGTGTTCCCAGCCCTAAAGCTGGGTTGGAAGCTGACAAACATTGCCTCCACCCCCCTGAACCAACTCAAGCCATTCCTTCCCACCCCCACCCAAAACCAGTGTGTCCAATTGGATGCTAGTGTTCCTGGTTTCACCCACTGCAGTGCTCGTCGCTTGGCTGCGGGCACTACTTTCGTCTTCCTCTGCTGGCAAGGGTGCCCCTTACACTCATGGAGGGGATGAACACACTCCAGTACATCCCATAAGGCCTCCATGGCCATTTCAATCCCTCCGTAGCATTGGGCTGCCTAATATAGGACTGGATTACACAGACTGAAATGTAATTCTAAAATAGAATGATATGCACTACTTCATTAGGATATCCTATAGAAAATTGTGTAAAATAAACCATTGAGAAATCTTTATCCCAGATTGGCTCTGTTGCTACAGACCTTCCAATTTGTACAGCAATATATCCAGGTTATTAATTCTAGATAGCAACCCTTTTCCTTTCTTCCATAAGAAGCAAAGAAGAAGAAGAAGAAGAGTTTACTCTATATCCCCCCTTTCTCTCCTGCAGGAGACTCCAAAGGGGCTGACAATCTCCTTTGCCCCTTCCCCACTCACAACAGACACACCCTGTGAGGTAGGTGGGGCTGAGAGAGCTCTGAGAAGCTGTGACTCAGCCCAAGGTCACCTAGCTGGTATGTGTTGGAGTGCACACGCCTAATCTGAATTCTGTGATAAGTCTCCACAGCTCAGGCAGCAGAGCTGAGAGTCAAACCCGGGTCCTCCAGATTAGATACACACTAGGTCTTAACCTCCTATCAGCCCACTGCTGCTCCATAAGAGCATGTACCCACAAATAATATAACTTTGAAATAACATGTGTGTATTATAAATACAAGGCTCATCTCTTGGGGAAAGTACTGAATAGCCCATTTGCTAATTGAAAAGGTCCACCTGCAGGAAGTAAGGATCTAGATAGAGCTTCCATTGGTCTAGAGAGAGCTTCCAGAAAATTGCATAAAGTCACATGGTGGAATGTGGGGTAACAAACTATCTTAATCTTTGGCTACCAGCCTTTGGTGACAACCCACCTTGGCTCCAAACTCAGCCACAGCTCCTGCTGGCTCCATGTAGCCTCACTACACACAAAACTGTTCTGAGGGGTGTTAAGCTTCATCTCCCTTCCCCACATTTTATTTAAACAAACAAAGGCTCAGTTGATGCTGCTCAGTCATCAAAGTTTTTTCCAGACGAGGCTGTCTGTTTTCAACAATGGCCTAGCTTGGGAAGAACACCTTCCCATCTCTTTAGCCTCCAGGCTGTTTGCCAATTAGTCTCTGCTTATTTTAGCAGCTTATGCTACATACTGTTCCAAACTAGTTGTCATCTAGAAATAAATCAACTCAAAATGACTAGACTGGTATACACACACACACACACCTCTTCCTCTGGGATAAGCAATGCCAACCAGGTGGGGAAAAAATCCAATCTATTCCAAGCTGATGGAGACCTCCAGAAGACTCCCTTTCTAAGAACCCTTGGGCAGAAAACAGTTCACCCCTGCCCCAGGAAGGGAGGCTTGCCAATCTCTAGCTTGCAATTCCTGGACATTTATGGGAAGAGTGTGGAAAGTGTGGGGTCGTGAGATAGAGCAACCTCGTGCAGGTAATGTCATAGTCCCATCCTACAAAGCCACCATTCTCTCCAAGGGAGCTGGACTCTGTAGTCCTGGAGATCAGCTGTACTCTAATTTAGTTTAAATTAATGAGCTAGGGGCTTACAAGCCTCCCTTCCCATTTTGAGCTTGGGCGACTTACAAACTCAATTTGCAATACATAAATAAACATCTAAAAACTCCTGTAACATTCCAGTGCAATTCAACCATTCCCAGGAGCCATCCCAAGCCTCAGCTGGAAGTTAGCATGACTGGGTGTGTTTATACCCTGCTTTTTCTCTACTTTTAAGGAGTCTCAAAATGGCTTGCAATCACTTTCCAGTGACTCCATGGAAGAAACATAACAGTTTAAATGAATTAATCTGCCAACAACTTGGAAGAATACCTACTATGTACAGCCAATTGTAGCCAGTTATTTTACATGCACTCTAGATGAAGGCCTTCGGCATTGCCCTCCCTGCAACAAACACCTTGTGAGGTAGGTAGGTCTGAGAGAATTCTGACAGAACTGTGACTAGTCCAAGATCACTCTGCAGGTTTTGTGTGGAAGAGTGGGGATCAAACCTGGTTCACCAGAGTCTGCCACTCATGTGGAGAAATGAAAAATCAGACCCATTTCTCCAGATTGTATTACTGGGAACTCCTAACAGCCACTCCTAACCACTATACCATGTTGTGGTATAGTGGTATACCAGCCACTCCTAACCACCATGTTGTATGATTAGCAACCCTTGGAAATGCAGGCCAACTAAAGTAAAAAGGGTTCCTAAGAGCAAACCCTGGCTCTTGTGGCATCAACATGGTTGGTTGTTCACAGTGCCTTGAGGCTCCCAAGGCAACCATGCTCTGGTTCCTTATTAAAAATAGGAGTTTCCACTTCCCCAAATAATGAGCTGCCGGCTGGGCTACTCAGCAAGCCAGCCAATCCCTCCCAGGCCTGCTGGTATTCTGTCCATTGGTTTCTCCATTCAAACTTCAAATTCTGTTCTTACAGGGACCTTCAGTTCCTGATGCTGATTGTAACAGATTCCAGGACTTAGCTGCTTTATAACAGATTTAAGCAAAGAATTAACCACAGTAGCTTGTGGTTGGCTGGCAGCTAATGAGCCAGTTTTAAGTCAGCACCTGAGAACTGAGAGAAAGTTCTGAGAGAGAGTGAGCTAAGCAACAGTTGTATAAGGGAACTACTCTGTTCTCTTGGTGTCTGTGAGGGGACAAATTCAGGCAGACAGGAGAGGTCTGTTCTGAGTTCCCAGTAGTGCAATGAAGTACACTGGTTGTTGTTTTTTTTATCTCTGGGGGAAATCCACTAACAAAGAATAAGCAGTAAAGGCTTATTAAGGACAGTAGCATTTCACAGAGAAGGGAGTAGATTTTATTCTTTACAGACACAGAAAGGAGAAAATTCTGCTCATAAATCTTAATGTGTATCTAGGTTCGAATTGTCCTAGGCTGTGTGGAGAAATCCTGCTAAAAACATCTGCAAAGTAGTTCTCCCAGAAAAGAGAACAGGGAACAACCGAATTAGTATTAGCAACTGAAAAGCCTTGAAAACACTCAACTGTTTTATTTAATTTTAAAAAACCCAAGAAAGCAAATATCTTCTGAATAGCTGAACAAACTGAAAAAGTGTAATTAGTTAGCAACTTACCTGATTTATTTTGCTTTGCCAAATAACTTTGCTTTGTTAAATGAATCTTATTCTAGTTCATCTTTTTAACTTTTAAAAAGCTTCTTGTGCCTGTTTGTTTCTGACTAGGGAAGATGGTTTTATTTTTAAACAAGTGATACTCTGTGGTCCCTTCTGCACATGCAGAAGAATGCACTTTCAATTCACTTTCAATGCACTTTGCAGCTGGATTTTACTGTGCGGAATAGCAAGATCCACTTGCAAACAAAATCCACTTGCAAACAAAATCCACTTGCAAACAATTATGAAAGCGTATTGAATGTGCATTATTCTGCATGTGCAGAAGGGGCCTCTGACTGCCTGGACATCTGAAGAAGCCCAACTTATATTTATTTTTAATACAACGGTGGGGAAACAGTGATATTACAGCAAAATGCAACCTTCAAGCACTATGCTTTTATATGGAAGCTATAGACAGGGCTGCTTAGAGTCTGAAGAGGCAGGCAAATAAAATTTTGGATCTCCTAAGGCATTTTATGGGACTCTCCTCAGGCCACATGTTGGCAGAGGGTATGTTTTATTATTCCTTAACATCTGCATGACAAACTGCAATCTGGTCCTGTTCCTGTGATGGCTGGGCTCTTGCTATGCTAATCTTGGGGATGTCTTTAAAGGCTATGTAGAGACTAAGTCCTCCATGTTAACGAAGGAGTGTTTACAAAGCTCTTTCAAAGCAAAGCATGCTAGTGACCAAGACCATCCCTCTCCCTGTAATGTCCTCAATCACTCCTTCCTATTTCCTTTTCCCAGCCTTGGATTCCCCCCCCCCCCTTTTATCTTGTCTTCTGTCCATCAAGTTGTTTAAAGGCAACAATAGATGTTATAAGTATCACCAATTTGTAATTAAAAATATGTGCGCATAGTGGAGAACCCAACCTAGTCACATGGTACAAGCACATTGAATTTTAGTCTGTGGGTGCCTCTTTCAACCCCTGTCTTTATTTCCCAAGAATCAGCAGCATAATGCTAAAAGCAGAAGGTGAAGTGCTCCTCATTTGTCTGCTTTAAATCCCTTTCTCTCCCATTCTTCTCAGAATCCCTCTGTGGACTGATATGGCTGCCTCTCCGATTCCATATTTTCCTTATTCGGCAATGACAGCCTGTCCTCCTCCTCCACTTTTGCCCTTTCTTTCTTTGACTGAATGCACTCCAGGCAGACTGCAGTGTGATTTGTACATGCTTGACATGTTGTTGCTACTAAATGAATGTCATGTAGAAGCAGGTGGGCCATCACTAAAATCCACAGTCATAAGGATGTGCAAGTCTTCATTCCATTTGAAAATGGAAAATCACAAAGGAAAGTACTGGACAAAAAAGACACACACACCAAACTCTACAATAATATTTTTTGAGTCATTGAAAATGCAAATTAATACAGCATGGCACAATGCTTGGGATGTCAACAAAGTTTGAATTCATCTATGACTGTGGAAGCTCGCTGGGCGATCTTGGGCCAGTCATATATTCTTGGGTGAATCTACATCACAGGGTTGTTGTGAGAATAAAATGTAGAAGAGGAAAATATTACAAACCACTTTGGTTCCCCATTTGGGAGTAAAGTGCAGCTAGAAATGAAGTGAAATAAAATAAATAATAAAGTCAGAATATGAATAAATGTCCCATAAAATGCCTTAGGAGATCAAAGAGACATTTACAAACAACAAATGCACAACAACAAAAATGGCTGGATTCATCAGGCTTTGAGTTGCCAACTTATTAAGTCATCTGCTCCTTTCCCTAAAACAACAGCACTATATTCTAATTTAGCAATTTTGATTTTCAAATGCAAGCTACTTAAAAACTTAAGCAGAAAATAGCTTTCCACAAGACAAATTACTTGGTAGAGGGAAAAGCCCAGCCAAGGAACAGAAAAAAAGTCTTATTATTATGATTTGTATAGCAGCATCCTAAAAGTACATGGTGCTCGACAGACCATGAACAAACAGATCTCTGCCCTGAGACATTTATATTTCAAAATTCAACACAGGGGACACAACAGCAAGGCAGAGATAATGGGAAGTTACTGTGGCTTTATTTCACCTAGGGGATAGGGACTAAGGCATTATGCCAAAGTCTTGATGAAAAGAAGGAATGTTAAGGATGTGAGAGCATGCAGATATTCTGGAATGTAGGTCCAGGTGTAAGAAACTGGAAGTCACAGACAGAAATGAAATTGGGCAAAATTTAGAGGGAGAATGGGTCTTGGGATTTATTCTTTTTTAGAATGGAGAAACTATGGCGTGTTCAACTGCAGCAGGGACAGGAAGAAGTCTGTGAGTGACAGGTTCATTGTGTGGTGAAGTGAAAAATAATAGTTGGAGTTGCAGAGGGCTTAATTGAGGCTAAACAAGATAGCCAATCTTCACGGGGGACTGAGGTGAAGGAGAGCTGATAGGAAAATAGCAGAGTAGGGAGAGCTGACAGAAGAGGATAATGTTCAAGAGTGTGGCAGCTGTGGGGCTGTGTGCACTTGGCCAAGACATCTGTAATGTGAGTTCCCACAGTAAAGTTCCCACAGTAAAGGTTGGCAAGCCTTCTTTTCCCTGGGGTCTTGACACAGACATGGGGTCCTGAAAGCAATCTAAAGTATCCCTTTACTATGCTTCCCAGTACAGGTAGAAGTATCTCACAGTCACCTAGGGAAATTCTCTTCATTCCCTGTGAACCTGTGGACCCTCCACCTCTCCTTTTTCTGATATCTATCTCTAACCACAGCATTTAAAGATCTGGATCTCTCCCTAATTCTATCCCTTTCTCCCTTTGTCCCTAACCACCTCATCCCACGAAAACCCAGCTGCTCCTTCTCCTGCACAGCTGCAGCTGAAAAAGAAGAGTTGGTGTTTATACCCCAGCATCAGGGCCTGGGCACCATTTTGTGGGAGCATGCCACTGCAGATTTAGATCTACCATGCTTAATCCCTGCACCATACATAGGGGAGAGAAGGGTCAAGGACCCACAAAGATTCCACAAGCTTTTTTTATTGATTTACTGGCCAAGGAAGCAGAGGCACAATGTAGGGGATGGATGCAGTCCCTGTGCAGCACTCTTGTTGCCCTCCAGTGACACTCTTCCTCCAGGCCCAAGTGGAGAAGGTAGAAGCAAGACCATGGGAGCCATTTGGGTACTGACCTCTAAATGGATCTGCCCTTGATGCCTGGAGGTGTGAGCCAGCTAGCATTTCCTGCCTGGGTATGCAACACTGAGCTTTGCTTCACCCAAGGCCTCTTTTGGGGGCCCCAATAACAAGGAAGACCAGCATGCAGGTACCTTCTCCCTGAAACAGATCAATCCCTATGCACAACCTGTCAAGCTGTGACATATAGAACCTCTAACACCCAAATTCCAAATAACATGCAAGAACAGGGGAGGGGGACGGGGAGGGGGACGGGGCAAGCCAGAGCTGAAGAGGAAGTAGCCTGCCTTGCTGATGAGCCTTAAGGAGCTTTCCTCTGATAATTAATGCTCCAAGCTTTGACAGCTACTAGGGTGATAAAAGGGCAACGTAAGGAGGATGAGCAGCATTGTAAGGTGGATAAACCACAAGTCGAAAACCCACAACAGCATTTGATCTTCCAACCCCATAAGATTTGTGTGACAGCCTGTGATATGGAGGGTATATGCCATCATAGAATTTAAAATGACTGGCTATAAATCATCTGAGCAACCTACTCAGATGAAGAGGTTCCAAGATAGATTTACTATGAACTGAAGTAATAAAAAATAATCAGAACCAGATTCAGAGAATTATGCTTATGTTTCAGAGCTCAAGTATCCCCTTGCTTATATTAGGCTAAAGGCAAGGCTAGGATGCAGAAGGCAAAGCTAGGATGTAAAGGGATCTTTCCAGCAACTTTCCAGCAATAATAACTGTCCTTCTCCCAAATTATTTGCCTGGTGTCAGGAAGGGGGTGGGTGGGTATAGATGGAGATAACTTGCAACAAGATTTAATCATACTGCATGACTCATTAGAAGCCAGGGAATGTTGGCCTAGTGCATAGCGGAAGGACTAGGTGCCAACTTACCCTTGCTAGAACAGGAGGTAACTGCTTGCAGTATAAGAAAAAGAA
>NC_059434.1:19321994-19340625 GCF_021028975.2 Sphaerodactylus townsendi
TCTATTCTATTCTATTCTATTCTATTCTATTCTATTCTATTCTATTCTATTCTAAAGGTTCTAAAACAACAATATGATTTATTGGAGAGCCAGGGTGGGATAGTGGTTAAGAGCAGTGTACTCTAACCTGGATAACCATGTTTGATTCCCCTTCCCTCCCCATAAGCAGTGGACTCTTATCTGGTGAACTGGGGGTAGGGGTGGAGTGAGCCCACAGTTGGAACGCCCCACGGGGAGCTAAGTGGCTTGCTCCACTAGCGGTGGTTGGAAGGGAGCACCAGACAGGGGCACAACACCCACCTGGAAAGCCCCACTCCTACACCTTCTGGGTGACCTTGGGCTAGTCATAGTTCTTTCAGAACTTTCTCAGTCCCACCTACCTCACAAGCTGTTTGTTATGGGGAGAGGAAGGGAAAGGAGTGTATAAGCCACTTTGAGACTCATTATGGGAGAGAAAGATAGAGTATAAATCCAAATTATTCTCCTCCTCCTGCTCCTGCTCCTCTTGCTGCTCCTCTTGCTGCTCCTGCTCCTCCTCCTTCTAGATCACATGATGGTGTTGCAATGATAATCTAAGCAGGTTCTCTGAATTCCTAGCTTTCATAAAAAAATTAAAAAGTTAGTCTATATTCCCTTCCCTCATGGTGAAATTTTAAAAAAGCCGTACCTCCAAAATCCCCCTGCCCCCCTAATTCAGAAACCTGAACAAAAACCAAGCTTTTGGGAATATCAGGAGTACTAATATTTTTGGGGTCCAATATACCTGAAGCCAAAAAAAATACCAATTTTTTTTGTACATCCTTATTTTAGATTCTTTCATACACATTGTCACATTGATCCATACAATCCCATATGGAAAGCCAGTACTAAGATCTGCATATTGTAGATGGGGAACTGAAGATAATAAAGATTTGCTTTAGGTAGTGGTTCTCAAGCTCTGGCTTGTGCTCCCCAAAGTGGATCATGACTATATTACATGTGGGTTGCAAGGTTCAAATTTCTGAGCTGGTAAACTTCTGCTGGCTGTGCCTTTCACAATTTCAGGGAAAGCCCTGAAAGCCTTATTCTGGATAGCCACCAACTTTATGGTCACCTAGGTTCCACAGGTAGGGCATCCAAATGATCACCTTTATGATCACCTTTATGATCACCTAGGTTCCACAGGTAGGGCATCCAAAGCAGATTTCAGTTCTCAGGCAGGTTCATACAGCTGGAACTAGTCCCTCAGGTATGTTGGTCCCAGAGCACTGAGGACTTTAAAGGGGCAAAACCAGCATCCTGAGTTGAGTGAAGTTAATACAATATAGGATGTATATGGCAATCATGGGAAGTACCATCTATGATTGCTAATGACGCATGTTGGAATCACTGAAAATCTGGACAGTAGTCAAAAGCCCACCCATGTAAAGTTTGCTACAAAAGCCTAATCTGGATATTGTTGAGGCATGTGCAACTGTCAACAGAACTGGGGGCAAATGGAAAAAATAAAAGATCAGCAAGAACAGTGCTGAGATTGTTACCTGTTGATTTTCCATAAGCAGGGAAAGTTTTTGTTTTGTTTTGCTTTGCTTTGCTTTGTTTCTGTTGTTAGGGGACTATTTCCTCATAGGATCCCCCATCTACAAACGGAATCAGGGAAAGATGTGTCACATGATCTGCTTCACACTTATTTCCCTTTTAGAATTAAGTTGTGTCGTTTCAGTTATGCAAATGGACTTTCCCATATTGTGCTTTGTTGATCTCTTTGTGGATGCTGACTTAGTTTGGCTGTAATTATAACAGGCTGTCGAGCCCTGTCTTAGAGGAAAGATTAAGATCACGGGCAAGAACTGCCTCCAAAGATAGGCACAGTCAGCCTCGGTGGTCTATCAAAATCCCCTGCACAGCAGGAATTGAACCATGAAGCAATCACAACTACTTGGAGCAATGACTAATCCACCCAAAAATGAATAGCTACAGTATCAAGCCTTACAATTGTGGATGAGTTATTTCCAAACAAATTGAGCAAGAATTGAAATGAGAGCTGGAGAAGCAGGCCTATTTGGGGGTCCGGCACTCTTCACTCTTCCCCCCCCCCCCAAGATCCTGTTGAAGAAAACACCATTTAAATCAATCTTATCATCTGACACAAAACTTTCATCATTTTTTTAAAAGAAGAATCATTTATGGAACAAAGAACTGAGATTGAATACAAGGCAGGGTTTTCTCCCACAAATACCATCCATAAGAACCGCCTACAATATTTAAAGAGAATGAAGAGACAAACAATGGAGAGTTTATTGAACCGCCTCATTTGCGTCAAGGAATCACTCTCTAATTCCATCATATATATATTTTATAATCCCCTGCCTTCGTTTTCTCTCCTTTCCCTTTTCTCCTCAGTAATGCAAATTCACTCTCTAACCAGAGCTAAGACGCTAAAAAGATTTAGGTCATGATTAAATGGACTAGACACAGTGCCTATCGGCAGCTGAAGACTTAGAGAAAGAAAGAGCCTCGGTTTTTCAGCAAAGCAGAGAGGATTTTTTGAAGGCATTGACTCAATTCACTTGTAAAAATGAGCAAAAGATATTATGTGAGTCAGAATGCATTTATGCAGAACGTACCTGGCTGGGAGTTCTTTAATATCAGAAGAATTGCAAGTCCTTTTTTGATCAGACGATACAACCAAAGAGATGCCTCCCAAATGGTGGAAAGACCTGAAATCTACTACATGCTCCAACTTATGTAGAAATTTTCAAATATGCACATAGGGAAGAGAAAGATCTGTCTACTAGCTGCTCATGATCCTTAATGATGTATGAAAAGAACTTTTTGCTTGTTGCAGGTTTGGGGTGGATTTTGCATCTATGTATTCTGTCCCAGATACACTGCACTGGTGTTTGTTTAGCTCCTGCTTTTCTCCCCAGCTAGAACGGAAAGAAGCTTAGAAAATCCTTCTCCTCTCTTCTATTCTCTCACAACCACAGCCCTATGACGTAAGTCAGGTCGGGAGTATGTGTGAGACCAGATGTCCAACAGATTTCCATGGTAAAAGTGGGGCCTATTTCAACATTCATCCACTATGCCACAGCAAGGTATACCCCAGTGGGAACCCCAAACAGCTTATATTGTTCTTTATCCTCCAGATTATCCTCACAGCAACCCTGTGAGAAAGGTTGTGCTGAGTGTATGACTGGCCCAAGGTCACCTAGCAAGTTTCCCTAGCAGAGTGGGGATCCAAACCTGAATCTACCTCCAGTACTCTAGCCACTACAGTTTACTGGCTTGCACTAGGCAAGAGTTAATGAAAGAGTTTACTATCTTCCCTTTCTTCACAGTTTTCTGACACTGTCCATGGTGCTGAATGAGTACTGAGGTTAAAATGCTCAGATTTGTCATAGATATATGGGAATACATAACATATTTATTGTCACTATAGTGACTGTGAATTATGCCAGTGAGAAGGCATTTGCGTAAAGCCCCCAGAAATCTGCAGGAAATGTTTGTGAAGGGCAAATGCAAAAAACAACACCAAAGTCTAAATGACAAATTGGCAATTAACTAATTGCTGGGTCTGGATGGAGTAATCCTAACATTTTTTTAAAACTCTGAAAAAGAAACCTTTCACTTCAAAGCACAAAATGACTTAGCCCAGTGGAGGATGTCACGTCCTACAGTCTGAATACTGAATATTAGATATGGCAAAAATTGCCTTTTATGACAGATGATGAGACAGTGACTCCAAGATTTATGGGCAAGATCAACTAAACTGCCGATGAAGTAGAAAAAGCTAACCATGAAATGGGTGGACTTTTGGACCATTCCTGATTGTGCATTTTTGACACATCGATTTCATGGTGATATTTTGGCTTTTTCATAGTCTTGTTTACTTTCCTTTTATAGGCCTTAGTTTGTGCACTCTTTGTACATAAACAACTAAACAAATAAAACTCCAAAGTGAAATGTCTATCTTCCCTCTGCATCAAAAAACTGAAAAAAAAACCAGCCCATGATACACAATTGTTAAAACAGAAGCTGGGGGGAATGTTTATTCCAGGTAACTTGGTAGAAAATGTCACTAAAGATAGAATAGAAGAACTAGCCCTACTGAACAGGAATTAGCATGGCTTCTTTATTGCAAAGTCCTGCCTCACCAAACTGCCAGAATTTTTAACTGTGTCAACAAGCATGTAGGCAAGGGGTTTCCAAAAACCATTTAATGAAGAGCTCCACCAGATACTTCTGAGTAAACACGAACAATCATGGGATAAAATGGTATCTTTTCATGGATGGGTAATTGATTGAAAAAGAGGACGCAAAGGATGGGAATCTGTGGACAGTTTCCAAGGTAGTGGGAGGTGAACTGTAGGGTCTCTGAGGGATGCATGTTGGGGCTGGTGCTGTCTATTTTATTCATAAATAATCTTAAACTGGAGGTGAGTTTTTTAAGCAGCTTGCAGATGACCACACTGGTCATTCCTCCTTTAAAAGAAACCATATTTTTAAACTCTTTTGGAGTCATCTGTTCTAATGCTAACAGACACCATAAATCTGGCTTTTCTATCCAGAGGAGCGTGCAATAATTGTGACCATGTTCAGTGGACCTTGCATTTGGGTAAGTATTCACAGGAATGCAGCCATAGCCTCTCTGTGACATCAATACTCCATTTAGCTTTTCTATCAGTCTGCAGAAAGGTCCCAATCTTGTTCAGCCTGTTCATCTCTCTGGCTGAGTGTAGTTTTGCATATGTCGTGTTGCTGCAGTAAAACCATTGATACTTGCGGAAGTTGCCTATGCCAGATTCATCTGTATGACCAAGTCCCTGAGCTCTTTCACCATAACTTTAAGTGATAATATCTTGAGTCTCATAATCATTGTAATTAAGTTGGTGTGAGCATTTTGCAAGTAACACTGGCGGGAATTTTGCAGGCAACACTGGGGGGGAAAGCTCCACAAACCCAAGAACACTGTCCTTGGAATAAGCGCCACTGAAGAAAATGGGACTCACTTCTGAGTAGACCTGCCTAGGATTGCTCCTGTATAAGGAATTTTTTTATCATACAATTTTTAATCACCGTATCACTATTGGAGATGTATGTCCTTTTCAAACCTTTGATTCAACCTAAGTGCAAAAAAAGTATAATTTACCTGAAGTGCAACAAGAAGTTACAAGAATTAAATGCCAGAATACCTGCAGTGTAACTAGAGAGGCTGGCCTCCAGTTGGGGCCTGGCTCCTCTAGAATTTGAACAGATCTCCAGGTGATAGGGATTAGTTCCTCTGCAGAAAATGGCTGTTTCATAGAACATAAGAACATAAGAACTAGCCTGCTGGATCAGACCAGAGTCCATCTAGTCCAGCACTCTGCTACTCGCAGTGGCCCACCAGGTGCCTTTGGGAGCTCACATGCAGGATGTGAAAGCAATGGCCTTCTGCTGCTGCTGCTCCCAAGCACCTGGTCTGCTAAGGCATTTGCAATCTCAGATCAAGGAGGATCAAGATTGGTAGCCATAAATCGACTTCTCCTCCATAAATCTGTCCAAGCCCTTTTAAAAGCTATCCAGGTTAGTGGCCATCACCACCTCCTATGGCAGCATATTCCAAACACCAATCACACGTTGTGTGAAGAAGTGTTTCCTTTTATTAGTCCTAATTCTTCCCCCCAGCATTTTCAATGAATGCCCCCTGGTTCTAGTATTGTGAGGAAGAGAGAAAAATCTCTCTCTGTCAATATTTTCTACCCCATGCATAATTTTATAGACTTCAATCATATCCCCCCTCAGACGCCTCCTCTCCAAACTAAAGAGTCCCAAACGCTGCAGCCTCTCCTCATAAGGAAGGTGCTCCAATCCTTCAATCATCCTCGTTGCCCTTCTCTGCACTTTTTCTATCTCTTCAATATCCTTTTTGAGATGTGGCGACCAGAACTGAACACAGTACTCCAAGTGCGGTCGCACCACGGCTTTATTTAAGGGCATGACAATCCTTGCAGTTTTATTATCAACTCCTTTCCTAATTATCCCCAGCATAGAGTTTGCCTTTTTCACAGCTGCCATGCATTTGAGTTGACATTCCCATGGAACTAGGGTTGGAGATTTGGACAGTCCAAATCTTGATTTTTACCGAATCTGCACTGATTCGGACGGATTCGGACGAGCAGGGGCCGAATCTGAGCTGTCCGAATCCTAACAGATCCGAATCCATGAGATTCGGATCACCAGCCGAATTGTGTTTTTATTTTTTGGTGTTTTTTCACGTTTCTGCCTGCAGGGGGCGCATTTTTAAACATATCGGCACCAAAATTTCAGAGTATCATCAGGAGACTGTCCTGATGATACCCTCCAAGTTTGGTGCAGTTTGGTCTAGGGGGGGGCAAAGTTATGGACCACCAAAAGGGGTGTCCCTATCCCCCATTCTTTCCAATGGGAACTAAGGAGATGAGGCTACCCTTTTGAGGGTCCATAACTTTGGCCCCCCTGAACCAAACTGCACCAAACTTGGAGGGTATCATCAGGACAGTCTCCTGATGATACACTGAAATATTGGTACCGATACATCTACAAATGCACCCCCTGCAGGCACCCCCAGAAATTTGCACAAGATTCTTTGTTCTGCAGTGACTTAGCTGCATTGCTGTCAATGGGGAATTTCTGGTAGAGGGCTGTGAGGTGCACATTTCTGAAGGTATGGTCACAAAACTTTCAGGGTATCTTCAGGAGAGTCTCTGGATGACACCATCTAGGTTTGGGGAACTTTGCCTATGGGGGCAGTGGGAGATGGACCCTACCTATAACATTGAACCCCTTGAAGCAACGGTCACCAAACCTGGATGGTGTCATGAAGAGACTCTCCTGAAGACACCCTGAAAGTTTTGTGGATTTACCATGAGAAATGTGCACTCCACAGCCCTCCCATAGAAATTTCCCATTGGCTGCAATGGAGCCAGCCAGCCAGCCACTACAGAGCACAGAATCTGGGGAAATTTCTTTGGGTGACTGTGAGGGGTGCACTTTTAGAGCTACTGTCACCAAAATTTCAGGGTATCATACAAGTACTGTCCCTATGATACTCCCCAAGTTTGGTGAAGTTTGGTTCAGGGGGTCCAAAGTTATGGACCTTCAAATGTGTAGCCCCCATCTCCTGTTAGCTTCCATTAGAAACAATGGGGGATGGGGCACCCCTTTTGAGGGTCAATAACTTTGCCCCCACTGAACCAAACCACACCGAACTTGGGGAGAATCATCAGGACAGTCTCCAGATGATATCCTGAAAGTTTAGTGCCGCTAGCTTTAAAATTGCGTCCCCTGCAGACCAAAACGTGTAAAAACACCAAAAATTCAAAAAAATAATAAAACGGATCCGAATTTTTTGGATTTACCCGAATTTTTGGGCATATCCGAATCGGCTATGATTCGGATTCGGGTATACAAATCATTTTATGCCCCCAAATACCCAAATTCGAATTTTAACGAATTTTTTTAGTATTGACCAACCCTACATGGAACTATCAACTAAGACGCCCAAATCCCTTTCCTGGTCTGTTACTGATAGCACTGACCCAGAGGGTGTGTCTATGGCATTATACCCCACTAAGGGCCTGCCCCTCTCCAAACCTCTCCCTCCCAGACTTCACCCACATCATCTTCAGGTCTTTTCCAACCAGAGTTGGCATCCTTGAGGGCAACCCAATGCAGAGTTCCTGTGGTCTACACCCATTGGTTGAAATGTGTTTGGGATTGGAGTGCTGGACCAATCCCATTTTGTGGGAAATAAAAGATGACTTTCAAAAATGTGTGCCATTTGATGATTTTAATACAAGACTAAAGTTTGGAGCCAACGGGAGGGTGACAGGAAGGATCCCATTAGCTTGGGCTGTCTGGGAAGGCGGAATGAGCTCAGAAATGTATCTGTGAAACATGATGCGTCAGCTTTAAGCCCGAGGGAGGATGATGGTGTTGTCAGGAGTGACAAATTGCAGAGTATAGATAGGATTTTTGGAGCAAAGGGAAGACAAATACTTTGCGGGACAAGTTTCAGTTGACAGCTCAGCTATCCACTGAGAGACGTGCACCAGGGAGACTGAGATTAACATGCATCATATTAGAAGGCCATTAACATTTCATCAGCTGTCTGAGCCATTCCTCCAGTGCAATCCATTGCAGCAGACATGCCTCGCTTTTTGTTTCCCAAGGAGTAGATCCTAAATTGCCTCTCTCTGCCCAGTGAGTGCTCATCAGTCTAGTCTGAGAAAGGTTTATTCTCCTTGCATTTTGGCACAGGTAAGAATCACAAACTATATGCATATTGTATGATCGTCTGCCTTTCTATACATTAACTGTCTTGCTGACTGGGTCTGAGAATGGATTGTAATGGTGAGAGATGGTGAGGAATTTGGGAGGGAGGAATTTTTCCCTCCCAATTTATTGAATGTCTAACTGAGCGAAATTTGCCTCCACACTTCAAGTGGAATTCAGGGTCATTTCAGGGAGATCTAATTTTCCAGTTCACCTCAGTAGTCAATAGAATAAAATCAGAGGCTTACTGGATCAGAGATTTTGGTAGTCCAGTATCCTATTTCCCATGCTAGCCAGCCAGATGTTTCTGGGAATTCCCAGCAGGGAATTAAAGCAACAGCCACCCCAAGTAGTTCCCCCCCCCAAAAAAAATAGGCATTTAGGAATGTACTTCCCTTAACCATTCATGGATCTTTCCACCTTCATGGATCTGTCTAATTCAGGGGTAGGGAACCTGCGGCTCTCCAGATGTTCAGGAACTACAATTCCCATCAGCCCCTACCAGCATGGCCAATTGGCCATGCTGACAGAGGCTGATGGGAATTGTAGTTCCTGAACATCTGGAGAGCCGCAGGTTCCCTACCCCGGTCTAATTCCTTTTTAAAGTCTTCTAAACCAGCGGGTGTCATTTCATAGTCCGCAAGCTCATTCTCGCCCCAGAGGTTGCCTCTATTCTGTTTATGGTTTCCACAACCTTCCTGAGATTTACTGGCAGTGCGAGATAGAGCTGAGTGCCATCTGCACATTGGTGGCAACTCAGCCCAAATCTCTGGAGGACCTCCCCTAGTGGTTTTAAACATATGTTATAACACATTGGAAACAAGATGGAACCTTGGTGAACCCTGTGGGCCAGAGGTCAAGGGACAGAGCACCAATCCTCTGAATACTACTTTTGGGATATGTCCAGAACCACCATAGAACAGTACCTCCAAGGCCTAACCCCAAAAGACAGACCAGAAAGATACTGTGATTAATGGTATCAAAAGCAGATGAGAGGTTCAAGACCATTCAGAGGGTCACATTCCCCCTGTCCATCTCATGGAGCATGGAATCCACCAATGCCATTTCAATCCTTTAACCAGGATTCAAACAATCCACTTCCAGCAGGAATCCCTGAATATTATGAAATACAATCTTAAAATAGGATCTGTGGAAAAAAAATTTAATTATTCATTCTTGCTTTTGAAAAAAAAAAGTGCTTAGACTCTCAAGCAATGAGGAAGAAATGTGTATTTGGGATTAGTCTGTTAACCAGATGGTGTGGGCCTTTTTCTCACGCACTAGAAGCAGCCCCTTTAAAACAAAAAATAAGGGCTTGAGGTAAATTTTATTGAATGCAGGGAACTCGTTTCAGCAGCACATTCCCCTTAAACTCTAATTCTAGATTACAGAAAGAAAAAGTGAAGCTATTTAATATCCCGAGGATGCCTCCTGCCAGGTAAGCCCAGCACAGCAAACTGTTTTATCATCTAATTGACACCTGTTCTCAAAAAGCGTCCTGCAAATTGGAACTGTTGCCTTCATTCTTTGCTCCAGCCACTGAAAACGGTGCGCCGCTTTCCAACTAGAGGCAAGAAAAGAGGAAAAACCTGACTCGTTTCAAAGAGAGTGGACCAGAATGTCATGGACAGTGTTATTACGCTAACACGCACAGACACAGCTTCAGTAACCCTGGGGTCCAGAGGGGTGAAATGACTTGAAAAAACTTCAGCACACCCTGTTGTGAATGTCTGCAGAGGGAAACTGCTTTGATTTATCAGTCGTGACAGCAATCACATTTTATCTGCAGGTACTTGAGCAGCCATTAAAAAGCAAAGGCACCAGACAATTGGTTGTAAACTGCCCAAGCTGCTAGCAATTAGGAGGGGCACTCAGCACCCCTGGAAGTTCCTCTGTAGTTACGTGCTCCAGCGCAACAGGCATGATGCATGGATTGTTTGAAATGCTTGCACGCCATAAAAAGTACATTACAGCACTTTTGAGAAGTGTATCCGTTCCTTTTTATTAGAAGAAAGCTGCATGAATCATACGGAAGCATAAAACTGAATCGGAAACTTGGCTTTTAAACGAAAATGGTTCGTACGCTGGCACATGAAATCTACACCTGCGGGGGCAGTGGGCAGCTTGTTATTTTTGCAGCAATCTTGCCTGATCCAGTGTTGGCCTCTTGTTGGGAGGGTCTCCTCCTGAAACAGAAACCAGGCCACCAAGAAGTGTCAGGTGCAAAACTCTTGCCACAGTCACATGTCTGTGGATGTGGACCAACTGTGGATCAACTGTGGATCAAAGACGAGACTTGGTTGAGCACAGAGAACTTAACGGCTTTGGTGGGTTTGATCAAGAAATGAAGTCCACCTATCTCTTTCTTTCCCAATAGACTCCTGTCAGGTATCTTTGGAGAGCTCACAATGGGACAAAACAGGCAGAGCAATGCAGCATCTGATGATCATCAAATCATCAAACATGGAGGTTTCATTCCATTTAAACCAGTGGTGGGATCCAAAAATTTTAGTAACAGGTTCCCATGGTGGTGGGATTCAAACTGTGGCGTAGCACCAATGGGGCTGGGCTGGGCATTCCGGGGGCATGGCCAGGCATTCCGGGGGCAGGGCATTCCTGGGCGGGGCTGTGGCAAGGATGCAGCTGCTGCGCTGGTCCTTGGGTGGGAAACGAATGCACGCAGGCGCAGGCTGCCATGCACGCTGGTGCACCTCCTGCTAGACTGCTTCAAGTTCTGCATGCTACTGCTGAGAGGAGGGGCGTAACTAAGGCAAAAGTCACGTGGCAAAATCACCAATTAGTAACCCCCTCTCAGCACACACAAATAATTAGTAACCTACTCTCGGGAACCTGTGAGAACCTGCTGGATCCCACCTCTGATTTAAACATCAGTGACAGGCTTACAGTGGTTGGCGAGATCTCCCAGACCCACCTCATAATTAGTTAAGTTTTACTGAGTGTTCTTGAAGAAGTCTTGGGAAAAAAGCAGAGGGACTTTCCAAGCAGCTCAAAAGCTAAGTTGCCAGCTACAGATTGAGAAACTCTTGGAGATTTGGGGGTGGAGCCTGGGGAGGACAATGGGGCCCAATCCTATAGAGCCCACCTCCAAAGCATCCACTGTTTCCAGAGGAACTGATCTTTGGTGATTACCAGCCTATAATCCCAGGGCATCCCCACTTCAGCTTCATCATTTATCTTATACTTCCCTGCACCTTTTCCGTTTGTTTGGATAAAGCTACTTGTATGTTACAAGTGAGTCTTGCAAGTTTTATTTTCAATAATTTCCTAATCATGCCAGTCATTACATTTCCTTTGTATTGATGCAGCTCAATAAACTGATGTTTTCACTGAACTTTTCACCATGACCGTAAACAATCTTTCCTAAGCAATCACAGCTAATTGAAACATAAACATACACACACACACACACACATACGCACTCACACGGTTCAGTTTTTATAAGGTAATGTGTATCATTTTACAGTTATGGGCAATGACTCATATCTGCAATCTGTTTAGGATTTTACCATGTGCAACATAGGCCCTTTCCGTATGGGCGCTGAGCGGGGGTGCATTGGCATAAATTATGGCGATGCACCCCCCTGGGACCGTTCACACAGATGGTCCCGGTAGGGGCGCAGGCGAAGGCACAGCCTTCACACAGGCTGCGCCTTCCCCAACTGGCTGACCTGCTCCTGCTGGCTGCCGTCGCGTGGTGGAGGCCAGGGGACATGCCCCCGGGCCTCCACAATACAACGGAAGCCAGCAGGAGCAGGTAAGCCGGTTGGGGAAGGTGGGAGGGAAATGCTGCCTTCCATCTGCTGCTGTTCGCATGGCAGCGGGTGGAAGGCACCACTTTTGAAAAACCTCGCTCATGGAGCGAGGTTCAAAGGCACTGCAAAGGCACTGCAGACTATTTCAGCCAGAAAAATCAGCAATAGCAGAACACATGATAAACCAACCTGGACACAAAATGTTATTTGAAAACACAGAAATTCTGGACCACTCTGACAACCACTACGTCAGACTACACAGAGAAGCCATTGAAATTCACAAGGATGGACAATTTCAACAGGAAGGGAGAAACCATGAAAATCAACAGAATTTGGCTGCCAGTGTTGAAAAACTCTCGAATCAAGACAGTGACTAATCAGCTCCACACAAACACAGGACAACTATAGACAATAGCAATCAAAGGGAACAAAGACCAGGATACTTCTATTCAGATGCATTCACCTATTGACCTTGCTATCTTCATTGTTACTCGCATGCTACAGACTTCTTTGCCACTCACATACCAGACTATTCAGATGGCCTCACCTTTTGACCTTGCAGTATATATACTCCATTTGCTTTCCATTCCTACTATCAGATCCTCTGAAGATCCCAGCCACAGAGGCAGGCGAAACGTCAGGAGAGAATGTTGCTAGAACACCGCCATACAGCCTGGAAACCACACAGCACCCCACTAAAGCTTTATTGTTTGCTGGTGTCCGGGGGTCGCCGCAACGGCTCACCCCGGACTCGGCCAGCTGGGGGGCGGGGCCAGTCGCAAGCCGGCAGCGGCACCCGGTGATGGCCCGCCCCAGCTCGAAGGCACCAGCAGGGGGCCGGAATGGCCGGGAGGCAGCAACGCGGCGGCACAGCTGCAGCTCGTCGGGCCGTCAGCTGGGTGCATCGGGAGAGCAGGGAACACCCCGCCTGGCTGGACAAGGCTTGATAAGGGGGAGAAGGACAGGAGGGCAAGGCTTGGCGCGGCGGGGTGAGGGAGGCTGTTGCGGGAGCCAGGAGGAGGAAGCGAGGGAGGGAAGGTCTGGAGGAGTGTGTGGGGACGACTGAACGGGGAAGAGGAGGAAGGAGGAGAAAGAGAGAGAGGAGAAACTGAGAAGGAGTGGGAAGAGAAGGAAGGAAGAAGAAGAGAGCGAGGAGAAGCCGAGAAGGAGTGGGAAGAGAAGGAAGGGGGAGAAAGAGAGAGAGGAGAAGCCGAGAAGGCACGGGAAGGGAAGGAAGGAGAAGGAGAGAGAGGGGAAACAGAGAAGTTGGGAAGAGCGGCTGAAAGGAAGCGGCTCCTGGGGACAGTCGCCCAACTCTTAAGGGGGAGGTTGCCAGCGAGAGCGAGTGCCAGCAACACCCCTGAGGAAGGGGCTGCAGACCCAAGCCACACATAGGGCAGGCCTGCAGAGGCAAGGGAGGGGCTCTCTCCCCTCCTCCCTCTGTGGGCACCCTGTGGTTCAGACAACTGACAACTCTGAGAACCCCAAAGACCGGGGCTCATGACGAGGAGAACAACACCTCAGAAAGGGACGGTGGGACGGCTTGTCAGTCTCAACCACAGGAGAGGGAGGAAGATCGCCACAGCTGGTGAGAGAAACTAAGGCTCATGCCCCCACTAGGCATTTCTCTGTGGAACTCTGCCAAAAGCAAGTCTTTTATACACTGAAATCAAGTGTATACAAGAATCAGGCTATTCTGAATCAGGTTACATATTGCCATGCCCTAAATTCATGAGTTCACACACATTCCAGTTGTACTGGACATGTCCGGTTCTTCTTGCAAGTTTTGCAATCTTGTACTACGCAAGTCCACCGCAAGTCTGACTGTCCTGCTTCACACTCGTGGATTCCCTATCAAGCAAAAGTCACAGAAGCTAAAACCTTAATATATTCATTAAATATGATCTACACATCTGAGAGCTTTTAAGAATTTTCAGGCTCCAGGTGATTTGCGGGTAAAGTTATTTGCCACAGGCCTCCCCTATTCAGCTGTTCGGCTGCTGAAGGAATCCACTTCTTTTCCTGTAAATGGGCTTAACTGTGAATCAATATTTTGATCAACTCTCTATAAACCCTACAATTTATTCTCTCTCTAATGCAGCCATGATGGGGAGCTTAGAAGAGGCATGTTGTTGATCGCCTTTTTTAAAAAAAGAGAGACTGTTTGCTTGGTTGGTGAGCCAGGGAAGTTAAATTTCCATCTTCATTACACCGAATGTGGCGATTTCACAAGGGAGGTAAATGACTATTAATAGCAAATCTTGATTTAATGAGCACCTGCAAAGCAGGGCAGGTCAGTGTTTTTGATGAAACATTTACAAACCACTTATTGTAATTAGCTTAATTAGGCTTTTCAAAAGGCTGCCCCGTCTGAAACAAAACGCACTTTGTAGGTGGCTGTAAGATCCACTGCTCTGGATGGGTTTTCCAGCTGTTCAGTCATCATTTATTCAATGTGCAGCTTTGGGGAAGGTAGGCTGGATAAAGTCATATGATTTCTATGCCTAATTAGACCGGCAGCCCACATATTACATTATCTTGTCTCCTCCTACAATAGTCACAATAGATCATTATGGGAAACGTACAGTGCATCCCTTAATCTAATTGTTGTTCTTTCAAACCACAGATTAAACAGCGACCACGCTTGAGAAACTCCATAGCACGCTACATGAACTCCAGCAATTATGATTTTGGCGGGGTTGCCTTAAATTAGGGACAAATTATATTTTTTCAAGAGACTGCAAATATCCTTGCTTATTGTACATACCTTTGTGCGTGCCTGGGTCTGTGTGCCACTATTACTTCAGGTCAAAAAGATTTTGAAGTTTAAGTAGTGCTGGAAAACCTTGCCCATCCAAACAGAAAAAAATAGGATAATCACAGGTAATAATGGCTTAATTGTTCTAACTGTAGCTCTCTTCAAAATTTTGTATCTCTTCAGCCTTAGACTGCTTCTAAATCATAGTTACTGGAAAAATAGATTCAATCAATCAAACTTTAATGTAAAAAAATTAGAATTGGGGTGGACATGCAGAAGAAAACCATATTTCCTCCTCTTAAATTTCTAAACAAAAAACAAATAAGCCATGAATGCTTGAAGTCCTTTCTGAGAATAGCAAGAAAATGCATAAGAAGTGAGGGGCTGGGAGAACCAGTAAGGGTTTAATTTAAGGGTTTAATTTGCAATTGAGTGCCTTATCTGGTATTAGAATGGCAATCAAATTCCTCAGAAACTAGCGAGTTCCAAAAGAACTCTGCTTTGTTTGGCAGGGGGATGCAAAACAGAAGAGGGAAAATATTTTTTTAAATAATTTTTATTGTATCATTTGAATATTACATTTATATTAATGCTTTTCTTCATTTGTTTTCAAACAATACATTTTCCCCTCTTTTCCCTCCCCGCTATATTTTTCATATTTTTGTCAAACAAACAGCAGGAAGTTCATTCTTTGTAATCTTTTCTCCCATTTCTCCTCATTGACTCCAGCTTCTTTCATCCAGTCCTCGTATATGGTCCATATCTTCAAGATTTCGCTCTGTTTATCTTGCCACAGTTTATTCTTTGTTATTATGTCGAAAATGTCCAGTGTCACTTGTTCCCAGATGTATTCCAACCATTTCTGGATTGTCCATTTTTTCTTTAGAAGAGGGAAAATATTTACCATGTCAGCCTCTATTTTTTCATTTTCTCTCCTGTCCTCCCCCGGCCCCGGCCCCTCGCCATGTACAGCATTTTGGGAATCATAATGTATCTGCATTTTTGTTAATTTTTCAGCAGGTAGTTAGTTATCTGCTCATTGATAACTTTTCCTATCCTGGCATGTCTTTTAATTGATTTTGCATGCCTTCAGTGCATCCTTTTATAGACAAACGTGATTGGTTACACAGTATATCATATTCATTGTATGAGGCTTGATTGTCTGAGATCATCCATGTGATTCATTGAGGAAGATTGGCCTTCACTCACAATTAGCTTTGTTAGTTACACTGACATCAGATAGTCAGACAGGAATGGTTATATATCGTAGCAGCGAGAGATGGGTGAGCTCTCTCAAGCTTGCTTTAGTTCCTACTTTTTACAAACTGAGCTTTTGGAGGATAAATGGTCAAAAAGCTTTTTTTTTAATTGAAACTCAAATCTAAACTGCTGGGAAACTTGGAACACCAATGAAAACCCAATGATATTGTTAGGTGTTCCACAGTGTTCTATTCACCCCCCCTGAATTCTCCGCCTCTTTTCCTCTTCTGCCCACCCCAACATCTATCTGTTTTTAAAGAAAGCAACGTGAAGGCAGTAAGTCATAAATGCTGCCACAGTTCTCTAACTTCCAACCAGTTATTCTGATTTCTTCCTTAGAACATTGTTTCTAAAACAGAAGAAACAGCTTGAGAACAGCAGCGTGTATGAATTATTGATGTCCTGAACACTCCTGAGAAACTTCAATATGGAAACTCTTTTGGCGTCCCTCGAAATTCTATTTATGTTCTCTGAGGAAGAACCTCAAAATCTGCTCTGAATTTCACTTCAGGTGAAACCCCTTTGGCAACTCTTAAGATTGTTTTCTCCAGTTCTTTCACAATCTGTGTGCCTGAATTCTGAAAATCTTCATGAGAAGTTATGTTCCAAGCCCTGTGGGGCCCTCTCAGTAGTAGGACTCCAATTATAGAACTCCTTCATGTCAACTGAGGGTTACTTCTGTGCAAAAAAAAAAAAAAGCCAAATATATTGCAGGTAATACTTCCCAATAATTCATATTATGCTTGACTTGTGAACAAAGAAATAGCTCTCTCCCACTCTTGAGTTTTTTTAATCGTCTTTCAGCTCATTTCCTGAAACATAGAATGAACACAGAACCATTGTCCCATCCCTAGTGACACCTGGGACCTTACTATAGACTTTCCCCAGACATTACATTTGGAGATATCCAACCACATGTACTAGGAGTGCACTTTAACTATGATCCTCCAAATGGGTTGAGTTTGTTGCCTGTCGTTTCACTTGCAGATAAAAAACTGAGAGGATGGTCCATATTGCAGGCAACGAGATTTGGTACAATTTTTTTACACCAATGAGAGATATCCACACTCTACAGGCCATAACAAAACTGCCACTGTGGCAGGCTAAGAAATAGAAATGTGATCCTCTTGGTAAAAAGTTGGCTCATGCGTCCGCCTGGATATCTAAACATTTGCAGGTCAGACAGGGCAAAATCAACTGTTTCTGTATTGGTAAAGGTGCGCCATACTGTAAAATGCGGGCAGAGCGAACTACCTAAGTTTACTTCAGAGTTAGGTTATGTGGGCACATGATGAAATCTCCCACTAAGCCAGTGGTTCTCAACCTTCCTAATGCCACGACCCTTTCATACAGTTCCTCATGTTGTGGTGACCCCCAACCCTAACATTTATCCATTTTACAGATGGAGAACGCTGATGCAGAGAGTCTTAGGCGACCCCGGTGAAAGGGTCATTCGACCCCCAAAGGGGTCCCGAGCCTCAGGCTGAGAACCGCTGCACTAAGCAAAGCTGAAGGAAAAGTATTAGAACAATGTCTTGAAAAGGCCAATCAAAATTTGGAGAAGGTGACAGATCTTAGATAAGGAACAATGGAAAATCCCTCTCAACTCTTTAGTAATCTATGCAAGCTTGGAAGAAGGGCCATCTATTTCTGTGACTTGATGGCTGTGAGTTGTTGACCAACCATGTTTTTTGCTCTATTCAACCCCATTTCTAAAAAAATTATCAGGATCTAGACCAGGGGTAGGGAACCTTTATCACTCAAAGAGCCATTTGGACCCGTTTTCCACGGGAAAAGAAAACACTTGGAGCCGCAAATAATTTTTGACATTTAAAATAAAGATAACACTATATATATAGGGGTTTTTTTACCTTTTACTCCGCTCATTCTGAGAAGCGCATGGATGCACCCGCCCTGCTGCCTGCAGGGCGGGCAAGGATGAAGCCGGCGGCTCGGCCTCGCCGGCTGCCGGGAAAGCGCCTGCCCCGCTCCAACGGGGCGGGCGAGAGGGGAAGCCCACAGTGCGGCCCAGCCAACCGTGGGCAATTGGTGCACCTGCCCTGCTGCCTGCATGGCGGGCAAGGATGGGGCCGGCAGCTCGGCTCGTGGAGCCACAGTGCAAGGGCAGAAGAGCCGCATGCGGCTCTCGAGCCGCAGGTTCCCTACCCCTGATCTAGACCTATATAAAGAAGTTTGCTAATTATCTCCATGCTACAAGAAGACTGAGAGTTGGCTGACAGAAAGTACGGTATAAGACCTACAATGGATTTTCAACCAGTAATGAACAATTACTAACCAAGCCCTAGCCTTTACTTTTAACAGTCCAGCCTCCTGTCAGAACACCACATTGGGCTCACATTTCACCAAAATACATGTAGTCATTATTTTGTCTAAAGTGGGCCCCAGTTCAGTACACTGCTGTTGTCAATAGACCTTTTCAAATGTAACTTGTGCTCCCAGTTACATGTATTTGGTCATCCCGAAATGTAACAGCCCAAAAGATCTATTGAAAACGTATATCCTGCTCAAGTCTGAGGGGCAGCAATCAAATAACTGGAGCCAA
>NC_059434.1:19340721-19357576 GCF_021028975.2 Sphaerodactylus townsendi
CTCCGGATGATACCACCCAGGTTTGGTGAGGTTTGGTTCAGGTGGTCCAAAATTATGGACTCCCAAAGGGGGTGCCCCTATCCCCCATTGTTTCCAATGGGAGCTAAAAGAACAGCGGTTCTCAACCTGTGGGTCGGGACCCCTTTGGGTCACAGGGATCGCCTAAGACTCTCTGCATCAGTGTTCTCCATCTGTAAAATGGATAAATGTTAGGGTTGGGGGTCACCACAACATGAGGAACTGTATTAAAGGGTCCTGGCATTAGGAAAGTTGAGAACCACTGTAATAGAAGATGGGGGCTACACCTTTGAGGGTCCATAACCAAACTTCACCAAACCTAGGTGGTTTAATCAGGAGAGTTTCCGAAAGATACTCTGAAAGTTTGATGCTGCTAGCTTAACAATTGCACCCCTGACAGCAGGCACCCCCCAAATTTTCCCCAGATTCTTCTTTTAAATCCACCTCTTCCGGCATGGATTTAAAGGGAGAATCTGAGGTCCCCAGTTTAACCATTGAAAGTGATACTGTGTCAGGGCGAGGGATAATCCACCCCAAAACAGCATCACTTTCAATGTTGTTTTAACTGGGGACCCCAGACTCTCCCTTTAAGTGGATTTTAGAAGGAGAATCTGAGCTACCCTATTGTTCCAATTCACCCTTTTTGATTAAACCACCTTATGTTCCTTTTGCAAAGTATGTTATACAATAACAATAAAATAGCCACCCACAAAACCAAGTGCTTTAAAAGTTCTGCTTGTCTCCCCTAATACTAAACGTCCTTAGCTTCCATAACCTAAAGATCCAACAATTCAATCCGTGATACTGGAGAGCTCTCATTGGAGCAGAAGAACGCCCGCCCGGCCGCCCGTTCCTGGCTCAGTCAGAAGTGTACAGATGGAGAGCAAAGGACAGAGAGTCGGATTGACTAACGGAACCGCGAATCAGAAACAGACAGAATGTGAAAGCAGCCCAGACGAAGCCAATCGGCAAATTGGAAACCTCTGAGCTTTAAGACGATTGGCTGATTGTGTCAACATTCAGCTAAAGGACGTGCTCCGGACATCTCCATTGGCTGGCAGGAGGGGCGTGGCCCATTGATTGCGCGAAGCCTCCTTTTTGTTTCCCCAGGAGGCAAGCGGAGAATGGATGTGGTTTTCGGGTGAGTTTTTGCAGAGGATGCAGCTGCGCGGGGTGTGGCTGGTGCTGGATGCCGCTTTCCTGGCCGCGCTGCTCCTCCTGAAGGTGCTGCAGCCTCCGCCCGGGTCTTCGTCGCTCAGCCTTGCGGGGCTCTTCCACTCTCTGGTGCGCTACGGGAAGACCAAGAGCGGCTGTGGACAGCGCCCAGCCTGGCAGCAGTACTTCGATGTGCCTAAAAGGTGAAGGAACCTGGGAGGCTGGATAGGTGTCTTCTGGGGACTAAGCAGCTAGTCATTTGATTCCCCCTCCCCAAGCTTCATTAGTGTCTCTAGGCATGTGCAGAGTATTTTCTCGCTAGCCCTTCTTCACCTGTGTTTAGGGGTAGGAACAGAAAACCGGTTTGTCACTCGTCATGATGCTCCTTGCGATTTGGCAGGCTGCTCCAGATTTCTAGGCTACCTCCCAGGATGAGAGGGCTTTATGTGGAGCCATCCCTGTGTGGGATAGTACCAGATTTAGATGAAGAGGGGCCCTAGGCTATTCCATTTGTGAGATCCCCTCTTAATCCCCAGTCCCCACCCTCATGTCTAGAAAAAGATGGGACCGCAAAATGGGGTTCACTTCAGTGAAGTCCTGGAAAGACAAAATCAGTACAGAAATCAATGCTAATAGAGTTGTCAACTTAAGAAAGTGTTACTCTGAAATGGGGTGCAAGGAAAATTGCTGAAGGGTTGTTTAGAGACTACAGTGTGTTATAGCGGCATGTGCAGGAAAGGCCTGTAACTGTGTCAAAAATATTATACATCTTGGCAGGAGGTCCCCTAGTTTTTGAGGCCCTGGGTGCCAAGCCTATAGGTGATCCAGCACTGCCAAGCCTATTGATCCAGCACTGTTCTGGAAGTGCTTGATTTACCAGACAAGATCAGATCCAGCCACCCTAACTGCTACTTTGTTTAAGCACAAAGGCCAGGCGCTGCAAATGTAGAGAGGGGGAGTTAAGGGCAAATCAGGTGTGTGTGTGTAAAATCAATGTAGACGAGCAGATATATATGATGTTGAATGTTACTTAACTGTGCCAATTGCAATAGTTTTAATCTGTTTTCAAAGTAAGAATCCCTGGCGCATTTCAGTTACTGCTTGTGCGTTCATGGGAAGGCAAAAACGTTGATTCTTAGTATAAATACTTCTTCTACACTGTTAGAGCACTGCTAGTCAAAATTTCTATAAATTTATTCTGTCCTTTCCTCTTCTAAGTGTACATGCAAATGGTCAGATAATGTTAGGGCTCAATCCTTGAATCAATAAATGGACTCTGTTGGTTGTGGTGGGTTTTCCGGACTGTGTGGCCGTGGTCTGGTGGATCTTGTTCCTAACGTTTCGCCTGCATCTGTGGCAGTTTACTGGAAGGCAACGAAGCACCCAGCTTGTAGAAAGCCTGTTCTGACTAACCTGGCTTTTGCTACCCCCTTGATCCAGAAACAATCCCCCCCTCCTGTTTTCCCAAAGAATGTGAGAGTTACTTCGGAGCCAATATGCCCCAAGGTGGGCAACAGATAGGGGAAAAGCCACCTGAATTGCTGCTCCCCCAGAGCGACGGAAACATCCCGTTTCCCATGGGAGCAGAAGGTGTCAGGGTTAAGCCTAGTTATCTACAATGCGTGTGAAACCATAAAGCCAAGATCAAGGAAATAATGTCCCATTATAGCGTGCTGAATACATATATCTTGTAGCAATTGTGTTACAGCAGGAATGCATCTCAATCAACCAGATATCATCACCCATATATTTTGTACCAATTCCATTAAGCTAAGACTGCATCTCAATCAAGTAGAGGCAGTCCCTGACAGATAAATAGCTTGCAGCAGTTTGGAGAGAAGGTGTTTTGTCCAACCTTCTCTTTTGCCTGCCGCCTTACCAAAAGACCAACTTTCTTATATGGCCTTTGGACGGGCATTGTCTCTTAATCTGCCATACAGCAGAGCCAAGATAGGATCTGCACTGTTTTGGCTATTCTGCAGTTACAATCCAGGCATGAAAATCCAGGAGGTGAACAACTGCAATAGCACAGTCTCCAGCCCCCAGATGCATCCAGTGCACGGTGGCATGTTGAATTCATGTTTTGAACACTGAGGGTTCTGATCCCACAGCAAGAATGCAATTCTGGTGCCTACACGATCTATCTTGCCGTAGATTGTACGCAAAACTACGTAACAAGGCTTTACAAGGAAAAGCCGAGGCACCAGTGTTTTTATTTTTGGTACATTTCACAGAGAAAAGGGGGACCAACATCCCCAGTACTCGAAACACTTCTACAGAGATTACAAGTCCCGTGTTCTACCTTGCATCAGTGCTGGAGATTGTACAATTACAACATACACCTGCTGGATTTTAAAGCCAACAAAAAGCTTCTGCGTAATCATTTAATGGATTAAATAGACTCTTATACATTTGCTCAATCCACAGTATTGCTCCATGAGCTATTGTGCCTCTTATATATGTGTCACCTTTTAAAAAATATACTCTGGCCACAATCCTGAGCAAGTCCATCTATGTGAGTCTGTGGGCTGAAGCATAACAGTGTTGAATTACGACCTCTATACTCAGGAGCTAATGGAAAATGGCATTGTACAAATTACTGAAATCAAGAGCGGGGGTAGTTCTAAAATCTAAAAGTTGGCCCTATATATATTTACTGGGAAGTGAGTCCTGTTAATTTCAATGGGACTCATTCCCAAGTAAGTTTATGTGAATTTGTTGCCTAAATATATTTCGGAGAGAATGAATGTTACTGTTCTTGCTAACGGAACACAAAATAAACACTCTCCACCTTGTTCAAGACCCAGACCTACTTCCACACAGAATGGAGATACATGTTGCTGTGTTCGAGACCTGATGTTCACAGTTGGCAGAATGAGGTGGTAGAATGTTGTGGTCCTAGCGTGGACTGCACCACTTCAGATTGAAGGGGGGGGGGGGAGAGTTTTTAATTAAAAAGAAATGCTACAATGCATAGGACTTCTTGTATGTACAAAACAACCCCTGTAATATATGGAGTAAGATGGATCTGTTCTTCCCGAAATGTTTTAATTTTTGTTGCTTGCAGAGACTTTCTTTTGATTGCATTGGCAAACATGTGTTCTGTTGTGGAGCCTGAGCTGGAAACAGCCAATCCTCCCACATTTGCTTGGGGTGTGGGAGACTCAGGCCCCTCTTGGCTTTGGGTAAAAGTAGCTGCTGCTATCTTTCTGAAGCTCTTAATTAGAGGTAACCTTGTCTGCTTGAAATTAAGGCGTGAATTCAGTTCCTGTTATCAGTTTTTCCACTGAAGGGTCAAAATCACTTAAAAGAACAAAAACAAAGAAGCGCTCCAATTTGACAGTTGCTGCTTTGGATAGCATAAATCTTCTAGCATAAATCTTTCAGTGCCGCTAAGGGGTGCTTGAGAGCATTCTTTTCAGAGGAAGCTCCTGACAGGATTGTCAAGAAAGGAAGCCACTGTGGTCTTTAGGATGTGGGGAACTTGGGAGCCCTTTTTCAGAGATCTGTAAGGTGATTTTTGCTTCCCCCTTTAGGTGGTTCTAATACCCCCCCCATACAGTGGCTGTGATCTGGAATGGCATTCTACTCCTTTGGCTTATCCAAAGCCTGTTCTTCTCACGGCCCTTCCCAGTTTGGTTTCAGGAGTTGCTCAGTGTTCTTGGGGAAGGATCCCAGGATCGGAACAAAGGCAAGTATGGTTCTGAGAATAAGACCGGCTACTTATAACAGGAAGATACAACCTGTGCTTTTTTTACAGGAATGTTACTATGATTTGGGTTTTTAAAATCTTTCTACCAATGAGCTGTGCCTGAATGACTTTTCATAAAACAAAATCTGCATATAAGTGGGCATGCAACCTAGTCCTTGGCCACAGTTCCCAGTGTACTTTCCCCAACTTTTCAGTACCATTATGAAAATGTGTGTCTGTGTGTCTGGGAGGGGGCATGGTGTAAACATCTGGGATTGCAGAAACCATTAGGAGAGTTAGAACTGGGATTTCTACATGTGCTAGCTCCCTTGTGGATACAAGAGAATTCGCCTTTGCATAGGCAAGTAAGGAAGCAGCTGTCAGGAAAGAAGCACATGTTGCCCAGCTACTTTTTCGCGTTAAAAGATCTCCCAGCATAGTAGATTTCCATCTGGCCTCTACTGGATGGCATTCAGACCTGAATCCCTGCTCTTGCAGTCTCAATTGGTTCAGTCCCCAAAGGAATCATACCATTGGAAAGGGAGGTATCATTTTAGCAGTGACTGCACCTTGCCCTGATGAGGTGGCCTAAGAACATCAAGAACTTGGACATTCTGTGGGTATAAACTTCTTCCAGTGCCATTAAGTGTTTCTTGCAAGTCCTGGCATGAACTTTCTCCTTTTAATTTCTATAGTTTGCTGAATGACAAGCAGCAATTTCTCTGGTTGTTGTTTTTGCAATGACAACCTCGTGTTGGGCTCCAGGTGGCTTTCACAGTCCCTTTCTGCTTTCCTGGTTTGTTCTTTATGTCATTGGCTGAATGTTGTAGGCTTTTAATTTGGGAAATGTTTTTTTTACATCAGCTGAGCCCTCCTTAAAGGGAGTCATTCACGTTATGCAGTATTTCTTTGGACTCTCTTACTACGTGCTGGTGGGCTTAACAGTGTTAAGTCAAGTGCCACTTCGTGTCTGGGCAGGTAAGTGGCATCTTAAAGTGTTTTATAATAGAATGGGTCCTATTCTGCCTATCTAGTTCTGCCATCCCACATCTGTTTGGAAGTTTGAAAGTAAAAATACATTTTGAACTATAAATGCTCTTGTATCAAAGTACCATGTTCAATAATGCACAAAATAATGGTGTAGACAAAGGCAGCTCATAAAAAATGAATGATAATCCTCATATTCGTTGGAAACTATATTCTACTGTGGAAGCATACAATTTTCTCGACCACTGTATCTCAACTGACCATACAAACTTTTTTTTTTCTGAAACAGCACTGAATTCTGATCCTCTGAGCATATAAACACATTTCCTTGTCTGGGCATCTTAGTTGATAGTTCCATGGGAATGTCAACTCAATGCATGGCAGCTGTGAAAAAAGCAAACTCTATGCTGGGGATAATTAGGAAAGGAATTGAGAATAAAACTGCAAAGATTGTCATGCCCTTATATAAAGCCGTTGTGCGACCGCACTTGGAGTACTGTGTTCAGTTCTGGTCACCACATCTCAAAAAGGATATCAAAGAGATAGAAAAAGTGCAGAGAAAGGTGACAAGGATGATTGAGGGACTGGAGCACCTTCCCTATGAGGAGAGACTGCAGCATTTGGGACTCTTTAGTTTGGAGAGGAGACGTCTAAAAGGGAATTTGATTGAAGTCTATAAAATTATGCATGGGGTAGAAAATGTCAACAGAGATAAAATTTTCTCTCTCACAATACTAAAACCAGGGGGCATACATTGAAAATGCTGGGGGGAAGAATTAGGACTAATAAAATTTCTTCACGCATTGTGTAATTGATGTTTGAAATATGCTGGTAGTGATGGCCACTAACCTGGATAGCTTTAAAAGGGGCTTGGTCAGATTTATGGAGGAGAAGTCGATCTATAGCTATCAATCTTGATCTGAGGTTGCAAATGCCTTAGCAGACCAGGTGCTCAGGAGCAGCAGCAGCAGCAGAAGGCCATTGCTTTCACATCCTGCATGTGAGCTCCCAAAGGCATTTGGTGGGCCACTGCTAGTGGCAGAGTGCTGGACTAGATGGACTCTGGTCTGATCCAGCAGGCTCGTTCTTATGTTCCTGTTTGTTTGTTTTTGCATGGTCCAGGGAGAGGGGACAGGCTGATTGTCTGCTGGTACCATGTCCTTGGATTCCTGATGTTTGTTTGGGCCTCCGTTCATCAACACAGGTGCCTTATGATTCTAGCAAATCTGAGGAAAGATAAATCAGGTAAGGTGTCTACAGTCTGCATGGTTCATGTTTTTCTCCTCTTAAGTAAAATAAATGTTAGTACAATTCTTTCTTGTTTCCACAGTATCCTTTTATACACCATGGCTGAAACTGAAATGTGAGCTGAGCTACATACGAACAGAATCTTTGAAGGGTTGCATTTGAAGTGTTTATATAGGGTTTATATAGGGTTTATATAGACACACAGAGTTAGAACAGACCTCAAGAGTCATCAAGTCCAATTCCTTGGACAGCACAGGAAATTCACAACTACCTTCCAAATCCCCCAGTGACCTTGCTATATGCCCAAAGGAAGCCAAAATACCTGCGAGATCCTTGGCCAATCTGGCCTGGAAGAAAATTCTTTCCTGATGCCAAATATATTTGATTAGTTCCCTTCTCCTGCATTCGTTCCCTTTTTCTGGGTCAGCCAACCAGTAAGTTTTAAGAGGTTGTAACAATAGGTGCTGGGGGTATTTAAACTGAGCAGACAGTATTGGTATATACGGATGTAGCTGTATTTTTGTATTTGTTAGTTGCCCCGACCCTGATGAAAAAGAGCAGGATACAAATCCAATAAAACAAATAAATACATAGAAATGATTACAGAGCAGTTAATACTTGTGGGTAAGATGTGCTGAGCCTTCTTTCCAGCTGCTCTCTCTCCCTTCTGAGCTCATTTTCAGTACTGGAGCTATGCTGGCTGACGGAGCCATCACTTCTAGAGACAGACAGCAGGGAGGGAAGATACAGGCAGCTCTTTTGCTCTTTGTGTTGTACGCCATGTTTGAAATAAGATTTGGGAAAGATCTGCACGTTGCTAGATGGGGCTGATACTAGTGTGTGTGGTTTTGGCCTGGGTCAAAAGAAAAAAAGATCCTGTGTAGAATAGCTTTTAGGTGGTGGTGTAAACTCTCAGTCCATGGCAGGGGCCTCAGAATAGTTTGCACGTACTTTTGTATGCTCCGGGTCTGCAGCCCTGACTTCAGAAAACAGGTTGGAGGACTTGTCACAGAACTAACTAGGTTTAGAGCTGGAGGAAGCAAGGAAAGGAACTCTTCCCCTGCTGACTTTCTGCCAGACCAGCAGAAAATACCCCATAGGTATCTGGCAAAAAGATAGCTTTAAAAAACTGCACTTAGGACAGGTTGTTGTTTTTTGAACTTGTGTTTCAGCCATTTGGTCCCCCAAAGCAGGTGTGGCTGGAACATCACCTTGTTCAAAAGTGATAACCTAAAGTTAGCAAAAATAAAGCGCTCCAGCTTTTGTAGAAGCCTAATATCCACAAGTCATTCTGATCCTAGTGAAAACTAGAGATCTTTTAGTGTTGCTTCTTGGGTACACAAGGCTAACTGATGGTTTTTCCTCCATTCTCTTTTTGCTTTGAAGGAGAGGTGGTAAGTTTGGACCACAGCATTCCTTTTGGCGACTGGTTCGAAATGGTCTCATGTCCGCACTACTTTACCGAAGTCCTGATATACATATCGATGGGTGTTACGTTTGGATTTAACAACGTGACCTGGTTGCTTGTGATGACATACGTGTTTTTTAACCAGGGTGTGAGTGCCTTGTTGTGCCATGAATTCTACGTGAACAACTTCAAGCACTATCCAAAGCATCGGAAAGCATACATACCTTTTCTCCTTTAAGCTATTTGCTTTAAGTAAGTGAATGCCAAATTCAGCATTTCATCTGAAAAGAATGCCTGAAGTCTCTGGGTATCTGGATTTGGCTGAAACTGAATTGACATGAAGGTTCTGAAATGGCCTAGGTAGTTCTGCTTATTGTTCACTGGTAAAGAATACAAAAACATTATTTGTGATGCTAAGGAGACTTAACAGTTGCTTGTTTTATACGAGTGGCATTATGCAGTGTGCTTGAATCCTGAAGGGGATTTTCTGCCATGTAGCCTACTTGAATGTAATAAGCTTGCTTAGGTTGGCAGAGGAAAATAATCTGTGCCTGAGACCAATTCTGTGCAGAAGGAATTGTGTGAAGTGAAATGAAGGTATAGCATAAATGTGTATCTCTTTGGTAACTAACTGAGGAGAAATCAACATTTAGTTTTACATGTAAGCAAACTGCACTAAAAATTGGTGTGTCTGAGGCAGGCTTAAAGTTTGGTCTTGTGGGTCACTTTCTCTGACACACAAACATTTTGAAGTGTTATCCTTTTTGAGATTTAACTGTTATTTAGAAGGTAGCATTTAGTAGTTTGTAAATATCTTGTATTTGCTGGACATTAGAATTTAAATTATTTAAAGCTTCCAGGACAGAAGAGGACATGTTACTAACCAGAATCTTTGTTGCAATAAAATACTTTACCAGAATCTTGTGCACTGCACTCTTGTGGCTGCACTGCTAACCAGGGACTTCTGCAGCTGCTCCTTCTATCCCTATCATTGTATGGTTCTGAGACTCTGAGGTTATGGATCATATCTTCATCAGTTCTTTCCAGCATGGCCACACAATTGGCTCATGCTGGCAGGGGGGGGTCAAGTGGGAATTGTAGTCCATAACATCTGAGTGTTGTTCGCTTCAACACTAGTATGCAATGCTAGTGCATTCTTGTTAAGTATGTAACTACGGAAATGTCCAATAAACCTGTTACTGGGTGAGTTCTGATCCCTTTTCAAAATCATGCAAATATAGAAGTGTGTTGTTGGTAATCTGTTGGTAAGATCTTGGCTGTGTTAACAACCACACCTAAATACTTGAGCCGGCAGTTAAGAAGTTCTTTGCTGGAACTTCCAGTGCAAGTTATAACAGTGCCATTCCAAGAATGTGACTCTTAGGTAATGCAGCCAGATGTTTCAGAGATCTATTTCCTGGTTCAGAGAGTGAAGGCTGTTTGGGCTGGGCAAAAGCAACCAATCCCTTTAAGAACTTCTTTATCTCCATTAAAATAGAAGGTGAATGCAGTCTGATGTGTATTATTGATTTATATTTCCATTTTCTCCCTCAGTGAGGGCACAAAGAGACTTATATTGTTCTGTTCCTCCAGTTTTACTCCTCAAAACAGCCCTGTGAAGTGGTGGTTAAGCTTCGAGGGTGTGTGATTGACCCAGGATTACCTGTAGCAAGCTTCAATGGTAGGTTATGTATTCAAAACCTGCTCTTTGCCAGATCATAATCTGATATGCAAACCACTACACCAATGGCTGGCAGGGCCCATTTACATAAGCTCTTTCAATACTGGAAATCTGTTGCAGCATACTCTGCATATGGTCATTTTCCAATACTTGCACTGCAGATCACCAAGACAGGGTACCTAAGAGCAAATACCTCGAGCTGGAGGTTTATTGCTGGGGTCCCTCATCCAGGCTCAAAGTTAGTCCTGTGGTGTAGTGAAAGCTTGTCCCTTATGCCAGCGTATAGAGACTGTACACCTACATGTAAGAAGAAGAAGAAGAAGAGTTGGATTTATATCCCCCCTTTCTCTCCTGTGTGTAAGAGACTGAAAGGGCTTACAAAACTCCTTCTTCCCTTTCCCCTCACAACAAACACCCCGAGAGAGCTCCAAAGAACTGTGACTAGCCCAAGGGCACCCAGCTGATGGCATGCACAAGCTAATCTTGGTTCACCAGATAAATCCCTCAGCAGCTCAAGTGGCAGAGCAGGGAATCAAAACCTGGTTCTCCAGATTAGAGCCGCACTCCGTTGCTCTAACCACTGGCTACATCACGCTGGCTGTCCAAGGACAGCTTTAATTCAGATATGCTGCTTTCTAGCCAAGGTGTCTGTCTAGGGGCTCTTTCCAGATTGTCAGCTGAGACCACTTCTCTTTCTCCCACCTGCAAAGTGTGAAGGGTGTTCAGAAACTGGCCCCATTAGATGCTTTTAACTTGTGATGCCAGTTGGCCCCTACTAGGATGCTTTTACTTGTAAAACACATTCAGGTGATTTGGCTGAAATAGTTCTTGTTTCTGTAAGCTAGCACTCCAGTACTTGAATATGAGAGTACAAAATGTGGGGAGCCAGTCTCTCTTCCCCAGTGGGAGTAAGTTTCGCACAATGAGATGTTGAACTGTTGATCCTGCTGGACATCCTTTTATCCCAGGTACTTGGAATGATCAATTTATAATTTGAGAAGTAGCTGGCAGAAGAATGTCTCTCCAACATAAATACCCACATAGTCACAGCCTTCAGAACAAAATGCTCTTCTGTATGTGTGGACGAGGGGCCTCAAAGATTTGGGGATTGGATCCCATCCGAACTCCCTTCCGCAGGTGGAAGGAGGAGAGGCTTGTCCTGGATGATTGGTGGGACGCCTTTGATGTGAAAAAAAGCCATGTGGGATGGGAGTAAAACTGAGGACAGGTCATGGCTGGACCCTGTTCATCTTTATCAGATGCCAAAGGAAGAAGAAGGGAAAGCCAAGCTAAAAGTGCATGTTTCCTAATTTCTTGACCATTTTGGCTCTTTTCCTCCAGATTTTGATTTTTTTCTTTAATGAATTGATTTTGTATCTGGCATAAGGTAGTTGCTCAACCCTATAAAGATGCGTTAGGTTTGGGAGAGTTCTATATTTCTGGGCTAAATAATAAAAGCATTTTACTCTCATTTTGGTACTTCATACAAATCCATATTTAATAAAGCCTTTGAGTTGCTTTATGCTGTTTAGAAAAATTGAACAACAAAATGTCCTAATTTCTTTCCATAATGACAAAATAGAAGACTGGAAGTAATCCTGAAGCAATTAAATGTACCCACAAGAATAATTTCCATGGTGCAGAAAACTCCAAATCTCTGTCTTCCTGAGGGTTGGACCCTATCAGCTCTCGCTGCTGGCAGAAGAGGGGTGATCTCTCTTATTCCTCACCTTGCTGGAGCCCCCCCTATCCCATGTGGCTTTTAGTTTTGGCAAATCTTATATGAGATTCCCACCCTACAGCTTTTTTCCAAGGTTAAAAGTGGGGGCTCTCTTGCAGGAAAGAAAAAACTGACAAGATCTCTCTCTGTCAAGGAAAGTTACACACTGTAATTTAGAATAATTTATAATTGCATATGCATATATTTGTACATTTTGCATAGCCAGGGATTGGAGCTGAGTTATATAGCATGCTGAAAACAGGACTAGATCAGCCATTAAGGCCACTGAAAGAATAAGTTTCTAGAAGGAGTATGAAGCACGCGACTGGTGTCACTTTGAAGAAATACCCTACATGTAAAAGGCACAATTAAGAATAGGGAGCTTCAATATCTGATGAAGATGAAGTTCTAAAACGGCGAAAAATCGCGTGCACTCGCCCATTCCCTCTTTGTGGGAACTTCAAGTAGCGTAGGGAAGATCGCACTAATGAACGGAGATTATTATCATTGAATCCAATTGCTTGTCATCACTGTTGACGCCAAGTTGGGCGCTTATGCTTGCAGAATGCTCTCTATTGCTTTGGCAAACTCTGCAAAACATGAAAGGACGCTTTGATTTGTATATAGGCTAACGAGCACTTGAATTTTGTTAGATTGTTGCACTGATACCATATTGTCGATATGACCTCTATGAGTATCTACTTAGGGAAGCAATATAAGCATGGTAAATATGCAGCAGGTACAACGCTGCTTCTTTTCCTTGAAATAAATATTGCCCCTCATGTATGATGGTTTGGGATTGCACTGTTAATTGAGTCTTTATTTCTAATTGGCTCAGCAAAAAGCAAAGCTATTGTGGGCACATATCATGGGACATTTTGTAGAGTATTAAGGTTTCCAGCTCTGACTCAAGCAATTCAAAACATTTTCATGTAACTAGAGCATCTCTGTGCAAATCTAATCCTTTGGACCCTTATTCTAAGCATGTCTATGTAGAAGTATGCCTTGCTGGCCACAATCTAGTTGTATCGCTGTTCATGTGCAGCTGGTTGATGAGAGCTTGCATAGGGTTGTGTGTGGGAAGTGTGTATGTATAAAATGCCATCAAGCTCGCAACTGACCCCTTATGGGGGGGTTTCTTTTAAAACAATTTTTTTATTCATTTTGCACTCTTCTCTGAACAACACAGAGGGAGAGAAAAGAAAAGATCCCAGTCTTCGGTCCCTCTCCCTCCTACTGTATTAATACTCTAAAGAAAAAAGAATATATACATCCCTGCACATATATATGGCACTTCCAGGCTACCCCACCACTATGGATCAGAACATGAATCTAGTTTCCATGCTTTATAGTAAATATCTAGCAATTTTTCACTTTTAGTCCTTATCAAAACTACTTTTAGTCCAATATTCTGGTTTTCATTTGTCTCAATCCTGTCCATTATTTTTTTCTTTTGTATATTGTTCAATAAGCTAGTCTGCTAAGGATTTCAAATCTTTGGGAAAATTGTCCATAGCATTCTTGTCTCTTATAAAACAATTCATCAGTTTACATTCCTCTGGTATTACCTAGACTTTTCAAAATCCAGTCTTGTTTCTTTCTTTGAATTTTACCTGTCCCTCCATCGAAGAAGGCATAAAATTTTGCTGTAGCTGTCATATACCCAAAAGTGTTCCATTGATCAGGAATACTTTCCCCCCAACAACTCTGTCCCATAGGGTTTTAAAGGGTAAGAAACTGGGGCAGAGGTGGTTTGCTGGCCACCCTCCCCTGGAATTCTGTTTGATGGTCCATCCCAACAATAACCCCCCCTGCTTTTACTTCTCAGGAATCTGATGAGAATGGGCTGAACCTGGGCCATTCTAGGTTGGGGGCATTTTGAGCTTTCAGTGTTTTTTAACCACCTTTGCTGTGGTGGGATCTGTGAGCAGGTTCGCACCACTTCTGCAGAACCTGTTGTTAAAGTCAGTGCTTGCAAACAAACCAGTTGTTAAATTATTTGAATCCCACCACCGGAACCAAGTTAAATTATTTTGCATCCCACCACTGAATTTTGTCTTGTAAAACGGCGTGAATTTGTCTTGGTTTCAACTGTGACTTGATGGTATTTTGCCCATCCACTCTTGGAGTTGTGTCATCAATTTCAAATCTCATTTCTTTGCAATAAGGAGTTATTTTCCTTTTGAAATCAGCACACTATAGAAGCCTCACATAAGAACACTAAAAATAAAAAGCAAAAGGATAACAAGTGATAGGAAACTAGTTTGGCTGCTCAGGTATCAAGGCTGGAGAAAATTATTAGTATAACTTCTTTCATCACGCTACATTTGCACATTGTTCAATGCTTTAAACAACATATTTCCATTGCATTTCATAGTAATATCTTACAAGGTCCACTAGTTGTCTCAGTTGATTTTTATAGTCTCCTTCTCAATTGTCTTAATGCTGTGGATTTAAATGTGATAACCCTAGGCATGTCTGAGCTCGTTGCTAATTTCTTGTTTGTTTCATTAAGGTTAAGCAAACCAAGAACAAAATCCCTTTGAAATTAAATAGCAGGCTTCCAGTGATTGGTTGCTGGTATAACTGTCATGCACTATGTGACAAATTTATGGAAATGAGGAAGTGGGTGGCAACAGCAAGATAACACATATGTAGCTATTTGAAATTCTGATAGAACAGTATGGAGCCGTTTTGACATTAATAGTGAAGTAGCTACGCAAGAAGGCAGCAAGTAGCGGAAGTATAGGCCTATTTGTGGGCTTAGTTTGCCAAGATGGAGGCTTAAAACTGGAAACCCTTGTACAGCAGATGAACAAGAAAAGACATACTGTGGATTTTTTGGAAGCATCTGCTGATCACTCTTCAATACATAATGCTGCAATGGAGGGACCCAATCTAGGAAGGAACTTACAGTGCAGTTCTAAGAATATTGGCAGGAATGAGTACGATAGGACTATGAGTTTACCTGCTTAGGATTTTACTGTAACTTTGCTTAGGATGGCAGTATGCTAGACTGGCCTATCAAACATGGGCTAGACTGGCCTATCAAACATGGTTCCAATAATGAGTTTACTTTGGCTGGTAGAGTTCTAGAGCCAGTATGGTGTAATAAAGTGTTGGAGTAGGATCTTTGAGTCCTGGATTCAAATCCCTGGTCTGTCCTGAAGCTTGCTGGATACTCCTAGGCCAATCACTTTTGCTTAGCATCACCCTGAAGTCCTTGGAGAAAGGACAAGATAAAGATGCACAACATAAACATTTATTCATGGGGAAAATATCTTTGTATTGTTGCTGAGGGGAGGTGTAAATAAATATTCCATTTAAAATATCAGAACCTAATCAGACAGTTGAACCCAAATCTTAATCACTTCCCTTCCTACACAGCCATTAATCTTCTTCCTGGCAGGATTGGAGGGCAAAAGCCCTTTTGATTGGCCATGTCCACACTGTCTGTTTCATTCATACTCTCAAGCAATATGTTGTTGCACACTATGTAAAGAGGCTCCCGTATCAGATCTAGGAAGGATCTCTAGCAAGTATGTGGTGAAATATAATTTTGTAGAATTCAAATCTAGTCAAGAAAAATACAGAGGATATTCATTAGTTTTGCTATTTTGGAGAGCAGTCCTAAGCAGGTCTACTCAGCGAGGCTTACACCCAACCATTTCCCATAATATGAGGATTCACTTATTGTATCAAAGAAGTGGGTTCCAGTCTATGGAATTATGCTAGGATACAATATTATTAGTCTTTTACGTGCCTTAAGAAAATTATTGGATGAGACTTACTGAATTGATCATTATTAGCCTTGGTAAAGAAATTCTGATTCCAGAATTACTTTTGCTTAATTATGCAGCTATCTTTCCAAAATCAGCCTCTTCTTTTAAACTTAATTATGAAAGCTAGATTTGTTTACACAAGATACTGAAAATCCAGTTTGGCCCCCAAAGCTATGGGTTGACAAAATCAAGGATACTTATACTGAGATGAAACTTACTGTTTCATAGAAAGAACAATGTTCACAACAACTTGAAACCATTTTGACAGCTGCAATCTTTCGTATTCAAACACATGCAACTCTAATTTTATTATTTAGAAGATTATAGTTAAGGTATGACAGGTTTAATGTCAGAGGTTCTTGTTTCCCCTATTGGATGATCATATGTCAGGAGTGCTTTGATTGTGTGTTCCTGCATGGCAGGGGGTTGGACTTGGTGGCCCTTGTGGTCTTTTCCAACTCTATGATTCTAAACCTACATACAATATGGGGTCTTTACTGACGCGTGGGGCAACAGGGTGGTTTGTCATTGCCTTCTACCATTCTGCCCTCAGCAAAATGGGTACCAAGGATGTAGGTAAGGGGGGGTGTTCTCAGGTTCAACACCCCAATTACATGTCTGAAACGCCATCCCCCCACTTGTGGTTTTTTGTGGTTTTTTGTTTTTGGCCTGCAGGGGGCACAGTTTTTGGGCTAGCTAGCAGCACCAACATTTCCGGGATTTGTTGGGAGACTCTCCGGATGATACCACCCAGGTTTGGTGAGGTTTGGTTCAGATGGTCAAAAATTATGGACTCCCAAAGGGGGTGCTCCTATCCCCCATTGATTTCAATGGGAGCTAATAGAACAGCGGTTCTCAACCTGTGGGTCGGGACCCCTTTGGGTCACAGGGGTCACCTAAGACTCTCTGCATCAGTGTTCTCCATCTGTAAAATGGATAAATGTTAGGGTTGGGGGTCACTACAACATGAGGAACTGTATTAAAGGGTCACGGCATTAGGAAGGTTGAGAACCACTGTAATAGAAGATGGGGGCTACACCTTTGAGGGTCCATAACCAAACTTCACCAAACCTAGGTGGTTTAATCAGGAGAGTTTCCGAAAGATACTCTGAAAGTTTGATGCTGCTAGCTTAACAATTGCACCCCTGACAGCAGGCACCCCCCA
>NC_059434.1:19357675-19384154 GCF_021028975.2 Sphaerodactylus townsendi
CCTGCCAGCATGGCCAATTGGCCATGCTGGCAGGGGCTGATGGGAATTGTAGTCCATGAACATCTGGAGAGCCGCAGGTTGCAGACCCCTGATCTAATTGCATGAAGCCTAAATTTTCAGCCTCATTTTATTATTTGCCTTCCAATTCCAAAGGTTGGCCAATAATTCCTCCCAAATTTGATACACGTAAATGCTTTTCCTCCCCCATCAGTTTATTCCATTCAGTGAATTCAGCTAACCAGAATTCTAGTGTGGCAGAATTTGAACAACTAAAGTTTTCGTTCAGTCCATCTTTTTTAACAAAAAGATTTTTTTTTGTTGCACATGTGTATGAACTTTTGCGAGTCTTCAGTTGTAAATGGATATGTTCAGGCCTCCCCTGAAATACAAATATTTAATGTTCTAAGGAGAAATTCCAGCTGCCCGAATTGGTCCAGTGAGAATCTTAGAGATGGCCAAAACCAGAGACAGAGGTGATGCCCTTTTCCTTCTCCTCTGCTGACAGCAAGAGACATGATTGCTGTCACTGCTCGAGTCCCGCGTGCTCTTGCCATTTGTTCTTAGTTCACTGGCACACATAATTTATTCATTGCAAGATGCACCTGTGCAGTTGCTGGCCAAGGGTGATGCAGAATATCCCTCTGAGCAAAACCAGTGAACCGCACAGAAGGCACACAAATCTGCTGTGGCATCCCAAGTGTTCTCTATTAACATACTTTTAGAAAATTGGGGCACAAATCACATGATGCTTTCATTGCTAAGCATTGAACTCTGTTTAGGCTTTTATTCTGAATATAAAGCATTTACCTACTCAAGAAAAACATGATTTTTCCCACATGATTTTTCAGCTCTTCTGAATCTGAAAAAACCCAAAACAAGTCCTAAATGGCAAATATCAAACATACAGCAAGTCATGCCTTGCTGAAGGTAGTCAGAATGGATTATGCAAAGAAAAACCTTGCCTCGCTGATTTTGCAGGCTTTCTCAGGCAATCAGATGATAACATTTATTACTCACTGTGCCTAAATAAAACCTAGCCTCATTACAATCGGCAAAGAACCACAAAGAGGGAGAGGATTCAGAGAAGGTGGTTTTTTACCCCTTTCCCTTTCCTCTGTGCCTGCTGAAAAGCTGCTCTTTGGCATCAGCATGGGCTGTGAATCTTCAGGTGTCAGGCAGAAGTGGTAGTAAAAACCACCCATCCTCTCTTAAATGAGCTCTTCCAACAACCCCATGATGCTGCTGCAACCCAAAATTTAGACAGCCGCTTGAGAGAAAAATACGACTTCAAAAAGTAAAAGGTCAAACCATTAACAGCCAGACACTTCAACTGATTTTTTTCCCTTGCTAGATACTGGCTGAATATGAGCTCCCATGATTCATCTACAACCCAGGCTTGATATGTGCTTTCATATAATTTGTAAAAACAAAATCATGCTAAAATGTTGCTCCTATCTTTATTCCCAGGCATTATTTCCTTGTTATTTTATGCATCCTTTGATGAAATGCTGAACTCTTGGAAACAACTAAAATACTGATCTCTCCCCACACTGATTCTCAGGTGGCAATTTAAATCTTTTCCAGGAAACAGCCAAGCCATGTGTGCATTCACACTCAATGCATTTCCAGAAAGGGGAAGGCATCTGTTCCCTCTACCACAGGTGGGAATGCATATGCCCAAATCCCCATCTCACCACTTTTGGATTTGGCCCATACTCCCAACAAAGCATCTGAGGGCAGAGACTATGCCATGCTGCCAGGGTTTATTATATGATGACACTAGCTTTGATGTATTGGGTCTTCGGTTGATTCAGAACGCTCGAGAAACAGCCAGAACAGGAAGTAAGCAAGACCATTTGTGAAACATACTCAGCGTCCTGTGCCCACAGCCACATGTTTAGGGCTTGGATTGATACCAGCAAAAATGTAACCTGATTTAGGATTACTGTGGCCATTATAAAATCCATTACTAAAAAGTAACTTTTTGACTTTTGCTTTAGCAAAAGTGGGGGAAAACTTCAGTTCTGTCCAAATGAACCAATGGCGACAAATACCTATGATCAAACAAAATGATTGCCAGCAGAATCTAAAAACAAGCTTGTTTCCTGGAGAGGTGGTATAAAATGTTCTAAATAAATAAATTAAGTGTAAAGATGTATTGCTGGCAACCTAGAGGTGTATCTAGGGAAAATGTAGCCCGGTGCAAAATCTGAGTCTCTCTCTCTCTCTCTCTCTCTCACACACACACACACACACACACACGCGCGCAGGCAGCCCTCCCCCCCCCCCACCAAAAATGCTTTTTGCACCAGGTCTTGAAGTCAGTGTATGGACCCAGGGGAAGGAAGGAGAAAGGGCGCAGCGCGGGGACATTTGACCCCATATGTCCCTCTGGGCGGTGCGCCCCTTCTGGCAACCAAGATGAAAATAATTTATATGATAGCGTTCCCCATTACAATGCATGAGTGAGAAAGTTGGATAATGATGAAAGTTGGCAAGAGGAAAGTTGATTACTTTAAAATGGTACTGCTGGAGGAGAATGTTATGGATACCATGAGCCACCAAAAAGACAAATGAGGAAGGCTGAACACTCCCTAGCAGGTAAAATAACTGAACTGATGTTATCATGCTTTGAATACATTATGAGAAGACAAGACTCACTGAAAAAGCAATAATGCTAAGAAAAGTTGAAGGCAGAAGGAAAAGAGAAAGGTCCAACATGAATGTATTGACTCAATAACAGAAACCATGGCCTTCGGTTTGGAAAACCTGAAGAAGGCTGTAAATTATAGGATGTTTTGGAGGTCATTAATTCACAGGTTCATCATAAGTCAGAAGCAACTTGATGGCACATAACACACGCACGCACACACAAATAATAAAGCCAAATTTACCTGGGGGACATAACAGCTGTAAAATTGGCAGTGGGAGCTATGGTAGAGCTTGCTTACACATGCCATCTGGCCAAGCCATGAAAATCATCTGATGCTCCAGTTTAAATAAACTGCAGCAAAATTATGTAACCATGACACACACTAACTTCACAACCATAAGGAGAAACATTCCTTATTTTAAAAAAAATGCATGGCATATTTGCTTCAAAAAATTGAAAGCAGAATTTCAAATAACTTTTGATTAATAACTTTTGATATATCTTGGAGTACTGATTACTGTATATTTTACAATAGTTTATATAACAATTCACATGTAATTTGGGTGGATTTTCACGCATATTGAAAATTGTGTAAAGGTGGAGGAAGGAGGGAATGTACTTTCATGGACTTTAAAAGAGGCTATTAATTTTAATGAATTCTAGGGAATAATCTTTTGAGACATGAGCTTATACACGCACCACCAACTGAGGAACAGTAAACACAGTGTTAACTTTGTCCTGTTACTGCTGAGTAGGTCTCCATGACTTTAGAGCTTCCATTCATGTGTTCTAACACGCGATCCTCTAAGCAAAGTTATAGCCTATTAAGTCCATTTAAGTCAATTGGCTTACTATTCTAAGTCTGTCTAGGTTGTCAATGCAAGCCACTTCCATATGGTTAATGGTTGCTTGTTTCCACCCTAGGTTCAAAAAGACGCAGCCAAAACATTTTTAATATTATATCCCACGCTTCTTTGTAACAATTTTTTACAACAGTCTGAGATGAATAGATGGGTAAAAACTGTGGCTTGCCTAAGATTGTGCAGTTTTCTATAGTGGACATGCTTAGCAAATACATCATATTATTTGAGCCAACATGTTCAGGGGCCCACAATCCTTCAACGTGAAAGGCACAAAAAGGCCTTACTAAACAGCACTGCATAGACCAAGAGTCAACAAGTTTTCATAATTAAACAACTGAATTACATCCAAATTCATAGCAACAAAGAGCCAGTATAAGAAAGCCTGTTTACATCAATATAACTATGCAGCTTAACATCATTAATAATTATAGATCATTGATTAATAACCCACAAAAATTCTATAGTTGTTGTCAGAGCTATATTAGGAAGCGACACACATGAAGTCTCATAACAAGTACTAGCTGTACAGCGGAACAGCCTGAGTCATAGTTTTAGTGAACTGGTATAAGTCTGCACATGGATCATACTTGGATTACCAGCAACTGTTCACATCTATCATTTCTTACTTCTTTTCCTCTATCGATTAATTTGTAAAAATTTCTATGCTATGGCGATGAATATGCACAAAAATGAGCTCAAACTCATGGTTGGATTTATTCCAGCTGTTCAGTAAACCAAAGTCCACAATAGGTGTTGCATAACATCCAAGAGTAATTGTGTCAGCTACCAGATAAATTTGATATTCCACAGGTCAACCAAGGCTTCAGCAGAAGCATTAACTAGAAAACCCTATGAGGACTTTCATGGACCCATCACCCCCGGGGAAACGAACCATCCTAAGTAATTTCTGTAAAGTTCTGAGTTTCAACAGCTCTAACAGCCCGATCCGGGGGTAGGGGTGCAAATCTGCCTATAGAGGCAGCACAGCGTTGCGCCAGCAGATTTGCCCCAACGGAGGCTGCCACAGCCCTCGACAGCAGGCAGACATGACACAGAAGCACAAATTGATTGCTCCTGCTACCTCCATTTGGTGAATAGTTAAGGGGCATCTCTGGAGGCATGGCTAGGTATGGAGCTGACATTAGCTGACATAAAGCCTAATGAAGGGCTTTTCAGCAAAGGGGAGACTTTTTTGTTTTTCACCACCCTGCACCACTGAGAAGCATTCCTTGAGGCGGCGGGGTGGTACCACAGCAGTGCTGCATTCTACCATCAGGAGCTCTGGATGAAGAAGAAAATCTCGTCAGACAATCATCAGGCCATGACTAGGGGAGCTACAGATTACCCCAATAACACAGGTCATTTAGCATTTGATCAGTACAGAGCTAGACTGAGGTATGGGTCTTGTCCCACATGTGAGAACTAGTTTTGGACGGTACTATTTGTCTCTCCTTGAGTTAAGAGCAGGTGGACTCTAATCCGGAGAACCAGGTTTGATTCCGCCTCTACACAAGCAGTGGACTTTTATTTGGTAAACCAGATTTGTTTCCCCACTCCTGCATTCCTGCTGGGTGACCTTAGGCTAGTCACAGTTTGTTCAGAACTCTTTCAGTCCCACCTACCTCACAAGGTGTTTGTTATGGTGAGAGGAAGAGGAGGAGTTTGTAAACTGCCTTGAGTCTCCTTACAGGAGAGAAAGATGGGATATAAATCCAAACTCCTACTTCTCCTCTTCCACTTCCACCTCCTCCCCGTCCTCTACTTCTTCTTCCAATGTGAAGACATCTTCCACTATAGAATACATTCCTCCTGCACTAAACACCTTTCACCTCCTTGAAAGTGCCCATTGCCAGAGAAATGTCCTCTGGCAGTGAAGGATTAAATCAACAATGGTCAAAGAAGAGCACAAGTAGGGGAAAAAGTATAGGATCCAAATCTCAAACTGTTTTTGGACAGCAACTCTCTACAGAAGTTTTCCGCGGCAATGAAGTCCTGGACCTCAGACTTTTGATTTTTTTTTCCTATACTTCCATTTTTTTTTTCAACCAGTTATGAATTCATACAGCTCTGGTTCTCAAATGTGTTGAGAGATTTTTGTGAAGTGCTTCTGTGAAAAGCCTAAATTATCATTTCTATTGTACAAATGTTTATTTCTATTGTAATTTCCCAGTATATGTGTTAACATTCTTCAAGTATTCTAAACAATTTGTGTCAAAGACAGGGCTTTCTCTATAGTTGTGCCTTTATTTAAACAGCTGTCTTATTTTTCAGTGACCCAGGTCAAACTAACACAAGTTTGCACGTGAGAATCCCTGGAACCCAAGTGGGTTTGTGTCCTGGCAATGACCTCATCTCAGTGACTCTATATATGAACTGTTCCTGTGATAAATCCCACAGGGTGTTGGCTTTCACAAATGGCTCCTGTACACAAGTACTGGGAGATAGATATTCACAGGAAACTCTGCATGCTTACATCTGACACTCCCTGACTTCAGAACTGGGTCTACGCATTTGACAGTTCTAGGGGTTTTTTTCAATCACCTGAGACAGAAGTTAAGTTGATGGGTTTGTGATATGTATCAGTGATTTTCATTAAGGAATTTAGGCTGATCCATAGGCCATGATAGTTCTACTGGGAAATACACTCAGTGATTCTAGCTCATGTATTTGGGTCACAGAAGATATTAGCCCCATGCAGTCATGGAATAGGTTTTCTGCTACAACTGCACAATGCCTAGAAATTCAGAGGAGTTTCTGCCTTTGACTTTAGTGAAACAAGGAAAGTCCATCCGAAGCAAGAAGGGGAAAATATTACCATCATGATATAAAATATCCAGTCATGTATAACTGAGCTAGTCAGCAAAACATACTAAGCATTTCTCACCAAAGAGAACTGCAGCATATATTTTAATTCCCAGCCAGGCCATTCGGCAGGGAGTCTGTCTCTGGAACCACCAGGCAAGCTCGGCAGGAAGTTATTTTAGAGGACATCAAAGAGAAGGAAGCTGAGAATTCATATTCATGATGTACTATAGCTCCTCGCCCTGCTGTATTCCTTCTAAATGTGAGGCAAGAAAGCCACGAACAAGCCAACTACCCAATCACCCGCTGCATTTTGCAGCAAGACAATTCCACTGAGAACCTAATCTGAACATAGTGTCTTCAATTCTGCTTGTACTTACAGACATATAAACCCTGTCAGTTTTAGTTGAACTGCTCGTGGCGGTGGAACCTGAAATAAGACCTGTAAAGTTTCCCAGGCTCAGTCATCCACTTACATTTTTCAAGATGATTTCAGGGTCTGCCTTAGCATAAAATAATGGCAAGCCTTCTGCTTCAAGAGCCAAATTCCAAGGGCAGCTCTGTTTTTCGGCCTCTAGTCATCACCTTGAGGAGCCCATTTAAACAAGGCCCAGTCACCATCCGCTCTGCCATTTTTTACAAAACCCTAATGCCAGCCGGTGATTTACACTGTCACGAGCAAATGTGAACTTCCACCTCGAAACTTTTCTCCTCAAGACGGGGCCAAAAAACGACGGCCTGGGGGCGGTAAAAACGCTCGGGTCATTGCCGTTCAAAGCACAGGCGTGCTGCTGCAAACGCTATGCCAATCCGGATCATGCGCCCCCCCCCCCCCAGGGCGGTGTCAGGTCGCTCGCAAACAAACAACCCCTTTAAAGGGTTGTTGTTGAGGGGAAAGCCGCTTTCCCGGTGATGCTGCGCGAACCGCGACCGGGAACACGCTACAGCTTCCCCTTCCTTTTCCCATAAGCCGCCAGATACTGCCGCCGTCCTGCTGTCTTCTGTTCTCCTTTCAAGGTCCCTCCCTCGCTGTCCTCCGACCCCTGGAGGTCGGAGGGCAGCGTGGGCGGGACTGAGGAGGCCAGCAGGACGGCGACACGAGTGGTACATGGGAAAGGGAAGGGGGGAAGAGGCGGCTCCATGCGGAGCCGCCTGCCGCCTGCCGGCCTCTCCAGAGGCCATCCGCATGCCTGCATGCGAACAGCCTCCGCCTCCACACCAGCGGAATTCCTGCCGGCGTGGAGGCGCCCTTACGGCCGTGCGGAAACGGCCTAAGTTAATCTTCATGGATTCTCTCATATTTTCATAGAGCTAAAGTGGAACAAGTTTTTCAGGTTCTTTTACAATGAGTGATTTATTTTGCACTGATTATGACACTCAATCATTTTGTAATGTATACAGTCTGACTGCTGGTACCCCCCTCCTCCCCAAACCAGTAGATTTTGGAGAAGGTTTTGACCATCCTCAACGCTATTTTTTAAAAGACAAAAACACTACAATAGCAGCTGCAAAAAATGAGAAGCGGCTGGAGGACAAAGATTAGTATAGTTTGGGAATCACCAAATGGATCTGAAGCTGGGATTGTAAGATATTTTATTGCTGAATCAGTGAGTCTTCTAGGTATGATCCAATAAACTGCATTTTCCTTCCCAAATCTATTCCATTTATAGAATTCTGCTAATAAGATCAAGAAACAGTTTTTGCACAATCATTCACCACATGTTGCATATTTTTCACTGGTTTTTTTACCTACATGCATCATCTCTCCCACTAGGTTCCTTTACAATAAAACACATTTCTAACAAATTTCACGATGGTACAATTTTCACGATCGTATGTACAAACAAATGCAAGTTTAACAGGGCTATTATGTAAGGTATGGTAACTGGCATATCCTTGACAATAATAAAGAAAACCGACTTAACAAAGGACAATTATTCAACTGAGAGTCGCTAATGATCCATTAATGGCTCACTTGACTGGATAACCATTCTATGGAGGCAAGAGGCCCAATGAAGGCATTTGAAAACAGATTTACTGTGGCTGCTGCTTCACACAATGGATGACCAGGTGAATCAGCTCCCCCCATGTGCTAGGTATGGGTGTAAGGCAGTCTAATCTGCTGACTAAACACCAATACGGCAAGACATCGGAGACCCATGGCCTCTGGGAAAGCTTGGAATGCAATGAGGCAGTTGCCATTTAAAGCCCCCCCTCCCCAGTTTCTCTTTGCTGCTGAGGTTGGCTGCAGCTGCAGCACTAGTGATGGAGCAGCAGATGTCCATGCAAAACCAACCCAGACTGGCATTTCCTGGTTGCCTGGCAACAATTTCCAGCCAAGCACAGCTCAACTGCTAACTTGATGCTGGCCTAATAAGATCTTAGGAACCCACCATAGCTGGGGCATCAACGGATTTATATTTGACTTTCTATTTTAATATTTGCTAACATCTTCTTCATGGTAAGGCAGCATAAATATGGCCTACCTATTACAGTAGTGCCCAAAGGGGAAAAAAAGCCTTAAAACGTAAGCCACATGTGTCCTTCACTTACAGCACTACTGCTTAAAATAGTCTCCCACTGATTAATCAACAAGCATTTAGGTTGATTAAAACTTGTAGCCTACTTTCTAATACATACCAAACATATTGCATTGTACACGAGTCTTGAATTTTAGAGATAAACTCACAGGATAAAGCCTTGTGCCAAATCTCTGTATCGGAAATACTGGATTCAATTTATCCATACTGTTTCTGACAGACTGAAGACAACCTCCTATTTTCCCAGGAAGCAGTAGGCACTTCTCTTCTGAAAAAGGAATGTCATAAAAGATATCTGGTGTTATACTGGAGCTGAAAGGACAGCTGGCATTGAGGAAAGAATCCTGTGGTTACTTTTGACTATTTTTCACCCTAGCTTTTTGAAAAACTAGCAATGTCACATGAAGATTTTATTTTTGTTACTTATCAAAAAGGGGAGAAAAAGATTTTCTCTAATGTTCGCACATTTAAAAATAAAGCAACTGTTGTTCAGATGCTCAGTGAGAAGACGTTCCACTTTCCACTTCCTGCCACCCCCACAAGCTAGTATGCCTCTGGGTTTCATCTTCCCACTTTGCAGGAGGTGATCTGGGCATCCCCTGACAGTCCCTGTGATTTCAATCAGTTCTTCTGAAAGCCAGTGATGTTTGTCAGTGTCAGAGAACAGGCAAGCAGGGAAAGGTTCTGCCATCTTTTCCTTTCTGTTTTCTGTTTCCCCTCCCGTTGTCATCCTCTTTCATTATGGGCCAACTTTTATTTTGCCCTTTCACTCACCTTTTGATGCCTCTCTTCCATGTAACCTTTTTTCCCATTTTCCTTTGTTATTCTTTCAGTTCTTTTTTCTCCTTCGCTCTTTCAACCTTCTTTCCACACTCCCCACAGTAAGAGGTCCTATGTTAGGTATTTCAGCTCCTTGACTTATACAGAGAGCATATGTGTTACATATGCTTCTCTAAATCCTTCAAATCAAACTGCAACTGCAGTATATACCATTTATATGGTATATACTGGTATACACTGCAGGTTCAGTCTCTCTTGGACAAAGAATGCTCACTGTAATATCACAAAGGAAGATGGGGGGGCACAGCACTAGTGGTTATGGTGGGACAAGAGTAAAAGAAGCAGCAACAACTGGGAATGCAAGAGCGGCAGAGTCAAGCAGCAGGAACAATGGCGGAGGAAGGGGAGTGGGGGTGGGGAAATAGGGACCGGGAGAACAATCCAGAAATCCCCTGCATTTATCATGAGCCCTCTTCTATTATTGTCGGGTTTTTCCTTAATTTTTGACATTTAGATTGTTCTAGTCATTTGTCTTAGCACTTCATTTTAAAGGAAACTGTGACATTTCATGGGGTTATGTCACTAACAGAGAAACACTTTATATAGTGCAACTCAAAAATGGGCAACATATTCAATCTGCCAAGACTTAGCTCCTCCATCTGCCTGCAAACATGTGACCACCTGGTGATTTCTGCCAAGCTTAACAGTCCATCCCTCAAGGAGCTCTACCAGACCAGCGTCTGATGAAGTGTTTTGAAGAATCAGAACAACCTCTTCCTTGAGCTCTAAGTTAAAAACAAGAAAATGTGCTCCTCTGTGCTTTTGTACATTCTTTATGTTTCTTCTGGTAAAGATCAGTATTTCTACTTGGTACTTATTTTGTTAAAGGTGAGTATTTTCATTTGTACTTGCTTTCCACACATGCAGGCCTGGTTCAGTGTACTCCATATGGTTTCCAGTTCCTTCATTCCAAGATCATTTAGTTGCTTTCTTTGGGTACAAGATTATAACCAGCCCCAAACATGCATTTCTTTCTTTCTTTCCATGTTATGAAACTCATTTTTAATATTAATCCTAACCTTTATGATGGCTTTAGTTCCTGTTAGCAAGTTCTATATACTTCTTCTTCATCTGCCTTCTAAGTTGTTAATAAAAGCTGACCCAGAACGGATGCCTGTAGAATAAATATATTTGACAATCATTGACCAATTGTACTTAACCTGATATGTACCAATTTTATTGAAGTACTTTCTCTTTTCAACTATACTGCAGTTATTCATTCTTTTGAGGGGGTTTTAAATGGAGGTCTAAACAGCCTGTCAGACATACACTGTCTGTTCCCTGAAATTCATGCGCAATTTGTTTTGTAATGCAATTTAATCTACTCTAAATTTTGAATGTCCTCAGGATCCCTTACTGATCAGAGGACACACAGTAGCTTAAAATTAAAATGTATTCTGTGATTGTAGTCATTATGAAACCATTCTAGAAAGATGCCTACCACCTTATTTACTTTAATCTTACAGAGGGGATACTGTAAATATTGTAAATGTAAACATTTCAAGATACTGAACTCATTCCCAGTATGTTACTAAGTTTATATTTGGTGATATCTCTGTCCTTTAAGCAACACACAGCTCTTTATCAGTTTATCTACAGTGACTGAATTCCAGGTAGGAAACAGAATCACCCCATCTGAGGAGGGTACATAAAGATATAGTCAGAAGCCTTATGGATTTTATAACTAAAGATTTATTTATTTGTTTGTTTGTTTATTTATTTATATTCCACCCTTCCCAATAGGACTCGGGGTGGCAAACATCATTTAAAACGTATAAAAATGGTAATTTGGGGATTTGTGTATATTGGACCTGAAAAATGTAGGCATACCCAATATTTCTGAATATCAAATACTGGTAGGGTATTCGGATTCATGTTTTATGGGGAGATTTCTGAACTTTTTAGATACATTATTTTCTACAGGGAAACTTTCCAGGTGATTTGGGGGGAGGGCTAATTTGAAAATATAGGCAGAGGAGCAGCTGGTGCGCACACACACACACACACACACACACACACACACACACACACACACACAACCCCAGCCAATTTCAAGTAGGTTGGGCCAAGGAATCCAATTCTATGAGCTCCTGAACAGGATGCCCCCAGCCATTCTTCATTAATTCCTATAGGGAGGGAACCCTCTAAGCTATTCCAGAGCAAAAACCATTCCTGCAAGAGCAATCACTGGTCAAATGTCTCCCACAGAAGAACCAACACAACAAGTCCAACAGACCCACTGTAGAGCCTAGTAACTGCAGTAGAACCACAAACCTATGTGCCAAGACAAACAGAACCAAAATCAAATCAGAGCTCTACAGTGGAAACTCCATGTAGTGGAAACTCCACTTCTGCAATCACAATAGAACAAAAGGCAATGTGCAGAAGCCCAGCAGAACCCCAAGCAACTGTGTCAGTACAAGCCCAACAGATATAATGTCAAACCAGAGAAGTAGAGAAGAACAAATCCATGTGGTGGTGGTTTGCAGACCCAGAAAAACCACTTTTAATGTGTGCAGAACCCCAGCAGATCCCGTGCTACTGTGGCAGTGCAAGCAAAACAGGATTAATGTCAAACCAGGGAATCACTGCAAATGGTGAGGGCACTTTGGCAAGCCCAGCAGAACCAATAGCAACATGCAAAAACCCAGCAGAACCCACTACCACAGTGACAGCACAAACACAATAGGACCCCAGTCAAACCAGTGAATTTCTTAAGTGGAAACTAATGACAATGTACAGTTCCACTGTGGCAGTTCAGGGCCAACAGAAGCAATGCCAAAATGAAGAATCACAGCGGAATAATCCAATCCAACAGTGGGGGAATGACACAAAACAACTCTGAATTATTTTGGCAAGCTGCCAGAAACTCTGGGAGACACAGAAACAAACAAAAACAAATAAAAATGGGAGTGGTTACAGAGAACTCCTGGAGGTCTGCAAATCAATGGCTCCCAATCCTACTGGTTAATTAAAAAAAATTCTAGGATGTTTCAGAACCATTTTTGGCACCCTAAAAAAACCTCTCAAGATAGATTTGGGATGCTCAATACACTCTGAAAATACTGATGTAGTATTTTAAAGGTGAATTTCCAATTTAGCTTTACCTGAATGCACATCCCTATTTATCACCTAACTCTGATAAAAGCAAATGTGGGTGAGATGTAGATTCAAGGTTAAACAGAAGGCTCTTCTTGAAAAAGAAAGAGTGGATAACAGTTTATTTCAAGGGACAGGGAACATAAGAGCCCTTTGCAAGGAAGTTCATCTGCTAAAAACAGTCATGCCTGCACTGTGACGGCATGAGGGTACCAAAAATAAACAAGAGCAGTGCAGCATAATCGCTCTGTAACTAATGATAATGTAAAGCAAAAAGTTACATTTGTCCTGTTTTATTTTAGGTGAAAAGTAGTGTAAACAAATAATCCATATAATGAAAACTACAAACTTGGTGAAAAGTGTGCCAGATCTGAAGGTACGGAATTTGCGTCTCTGTCGCTAGTCGATACACAAAATATGCATGGACACAATCAACACATGTAGAGATCAGCCCCCAATATCAGGACTATTTCCTAAATACCTGGACAAAAGCCACATCTTGTGCATGCATATGAACGTATGTTGGTGTAGGAGAGAGTTGCCAACCTCCAGGTAGGGAGAGGTAAAAACAGTGGGGGGGGGTGGGGGGGGGGGGGGGTGGGGGGGGGGGGGGGTGGGGGGGGGGGGGGGTGGGGGGGGGGGGGGGTGGGGGGGGGGGGGGGTGGGGGGGGGGGGGGGTGGGGGGGGGGGGGGGTGGGGGGGGGGGGGGGTGGGGGGGGGGGGGGGTGGGGGGGGGGGGGGGTGGGGGGGGGGGGGGGTGGGGGGGGGGGGGGGTGGGGGGGGGGGGGGGTGGGGGGGGGGGGGGGTGGGGGGGGGGGGGGGTGGGGGGGGGGGGGGGTGGGGGGGGGGGGGGGTGGGGGGGGGGGGGGGTGGGGGGGGGGGGGGGTGGGGGGGGGGGGGGGTGGGGGGGGGGGGGGGTGGGGGGGGGGGGGGGTGGGGGGGGGGGGGGGTGGGGGGGGGGGGGGGTGGGGGGGGGGGGGGGTGGGGGGGGGGGGGGGTGGGGGGGGGGGGGGGTGGGGGGGGGGGGGGGTGGGGGGGGGGGGGGGTGGGGGGGGGGGGGGGTGGGGGGGGGGGGGGGTGGGGGGGGGGGGGGGTGGGGGGGGGGGGGGGTGGGGGGGGGGGGGGGTGGGGGGGGGGGGGGGTGGGGGGGGGGGGGGGTGGGGGGGGGGGGGGGTGGGGGGGGGGGGGGGTGGGGGGGGGGGGGGGTGGGGGGGGGGGGGGGTGGGGGGGGGGGGGGGTGGGGGGGGGGGGGGGTGGGGGGGGGGGGGGGTGGGGGGGGGGGGGGGTGGGGGGGGGGGGGGGTGGGGGGGGGGGGGGGTGGGGGGGGGGGGGGGTGGGGGGGGGGGGGGGTGGGGGGGGGGGGGGGTGGGGGGGGGGGGGGGTGGGGGGGGGGGGGGGTGGGGGGGGGGGGGGGTGGGGGGGGGGGGGGGTGGGGGGGGGGGGGGGTGGGGGGGGGGGGGGGTGGGGGGGGGGGGGGGTGGGGGGGGGGGGGGGTGGGGGGGGGGGGGGGTGGGGGGGGGGGGGGGTGGGGGGGGGGGGGGGTGGGGGGGGGGGGGGGTGGGGGGGGGGGGGGGTGGGGGGGGGGGGGGGTGGGGGGGGGGGGGGGTGGGGGGGGGGGGGGGTGGGGGGGGGGGGGGGTGGGGGGGGGGGGGGGTGGGGGGGGGGGGGGGTGGGGGGGGGGGGGGGTGGGGGGGGGGGGGGGTGGGGGGGGGGGGGGGTGGGGGGGGGGGGGGGTGGGGGGGGGGGGGGGTGGGGGGGGGGGGGGGTGGGGGGGGGGGGGGGTGGGGGGGGGGGGGGGTGGGGGGGGGGGGGGGTGGGGGGGGGGGGGGGTGGGGGGGGGGGGGGGTGGGGGGGGGGGGGGGTGGGGGGGGGGGGGGGTGGGGGGGGGGGGGGGTGGGGGGGGGGGGGGGTGGGGGGGGGGGGGGGTGGGGGGGGGGGGGGGTGGGGGGGGGGGGGGGTGGGGGGGGGGGGGGGTGGGGGGGGGGGGGGGTGGGGGGGGGGGGGGGTGGGGGGGGGGGGGGGTGGGGGGGGGGGGGGGTGGGGGGGGGGGGGGGTGGGGGGGGGGGGGGGTGGGGGGGGGGGGGGGTGGGGGGGGGGGGGGGTGGGGGGGGGGGGGGGTGGGGGGGGGGGGGGGTGGGGGGGGGGGGGGGTGGGGGGGGGGGGGGGTGGGGGGGGGGGGGGGTGGGGGGGGGGGGGGGTGGGGGGGGGGGGGGGTGGGGGGGGGGGGGGGTGGGGGGGGGGGGGGGTGGGGGGGGGGGGGGGTGGGGGGGGGGGGGGGTGGGGGGGGGGGGGGGTGGGGGGGGGGGGGGGTGGGGGGGGGGGGGGGTGGGGGGGGGGGGGGGTGGGGGGGGGGGGGGGTGGGGGGGGGGGGGGGTGGGGGGGGGGGGGGGTGGGGGGGGGGGGGGGTGGGGGGGGGGGGGGGTGGGGGGGGGGGGGGGTGGGGGGGGGGGGGGGTGGGGGGGGGGGGGGGTGGGGGGGGGGGGGGGTGGGGGGGGGGGGGGGTGGGGGGGGGGGGGGGTGGGGGGGGGGGGGGGTGGGGGGGGGGGGGGGTGGGGGGGGGGGGGGGTGGGGGGGGGGGGGGGTGGGGGGGGGGGGGGGTGGGGGGGGGGGGGGGTGGGGGGGGGGGGGGGTGGGGGGGGGGGGGGGTGGGGGGGGGGGGGGGTGGGGGGGGGGGGGGGTGGGGGGGGGGGGGGGTGGGGGGGGGGGGGGGTGGGGGGGGGGGGGGGTGGGGGGGGGGGGGGGTGGGGGGGGGGGGGGGTGGGGGGGGGGGGGGGTGGGGGGGGGGGGGGGTGGGGGGGGGGGGGGGTGGGGGGGGGGGGGGGTGGGGGGGGGGGGGGGTGGGGGGGGGGGGGGGTGGGGGGGGGGGGGGGTGGGGGGGGGGGGGGGTGGGGGGGGGGGGGGGTGGGGGGGGGGGGGGGTGGGGGGGGGGGGGGGTGGGGGGGGGGGGGGGTGGGGGGGGGGGGGGGTGGGGGGGGGGGGGGGTGGGGGGGGGGGGGGGTGGGGGGGGGGGGGGGTGGGGGGGGGGGGGGGTGGGGGGGGGGGGGGGTGGGGGGGGGGGGGGGTGGGGGGGGGGGGGGGTGGGGGGGGGGGGGGGTGGGGGGGGGGGGGGGTGGGGGGGGGGGGGGGTGGGGGGGGGGGGGGGTGGGGGGGGGGGGGGGTGGGGGGGGGGGGGGGTGGGGGGGGGGGGGGGTGGGGGGGGGGGGGGGTGGGGGGGGGGGGGGGTGGGGGGGGGGGGGGGTGGGGGGGGGGGGGGGTGGGGGGGGGGGGGGGTGGGGGGGGGGGGGGGTGGGGGGGGGGGGGGGGGGGGGGGGGGGGGGGGGGGGGGGGGGGGGGGTGGGGGGGGGGGGGGGTGGGGGGGGAGGCGGGGGGGGGGGGGGGGTGCGGGGGGGGGGGGGGGGGGGGGGGGGGGTGGGGGGGGGGGGGGGGGGGGGGGAAGGGGAGGGGTGGTGGGGGGGTGGAGGGGGGGGAGGGTGGGGGGGGGGGGGGGGGGGTAGGGGGGGGGGGGGGGGGGGGGGGGTGGGGGGGTGGGGGGGGGGGGGGGGGGGGGGGGGGGGGGGGGGGGGGGGGGGAGAGGCTGATGGGAATTGTAGTCCATAACATCTGGAGTGCCAAAGGTTCACCACCATGGTATTAATGTGTTATTTTTTTTAAGGTACATGGCACCACTTTGCTCAGCCGGATGAATCGCCTAAATATAGATGGGAGAAACCTACCTACAGCAATATAGCAGAGTGACCAAATCTAACAACACAGCTTCCCATTAGAGCTACCTAACTAAAATACACAAACACACACTGTTTATGGGGAATGCTTCTTCTAAAAGGCACAAGACACGCCCTTGATGGAATAGACCATGAATTCATCCATCCATCTATCTTGTCCAGGTTTATTTTTCAAACAGAAGCAGGCTAGATGTCCCAGGAAAGTCAGCTAGCAAGGGATGCAAACAGTGATAAGCTTTCAAATATTTGAAAACTGACACTTGCCAAATATAGGGGAAAGATTTTTACATACGTGTTATGGCTTGGGTGCAGCTTTTTTTCACTGGTGTAAAAAGGGGAAGAAGACTCCCTTTGACCACCAGGTAGAGTATGCTGGGGATTATGGAACCAGTATGAAAAAGTCATATGGGACGGGGCCTATTAAGAGGATGAGAATTGGTGAGATTGAACAAAAACTTGGAAAGTATCCAATCCAACTGCTGTACATCACATCTGTTTTTTGGAAGAAAGACACTAAAATTAGGTATACATTTTAACCATTATGCTAAAGTTATCAGGACCCTGAACAAAGTGACTTCACCATATGTCACACACATCTGAATTGGTTTTTTGATAAGAATGAGTAATGAAAGTCTTTTGGCAATCTAAGTTCTTTGTAGGAGACAAGCACCACATAAAATGTTACCCGGCTTCACCTTAAACCCAAATTTACCCGTTTCCTGCATAGAATTCTTCTTCTCCCCATTATAGTAAATTATTGACATGAAAACTTCCAAAATTAGAAGCTATAACTCATAAAAACTTAACTGGATGCAAGGAAAATGAACTCTGCAACACTTCAACTTCTTTTTCTTGAAACTTGTATTGGGTCTCTTCCCCTCAATGGGACTTTTGTAACATGTTTCAAAGGCCAGGGTCACACATACTCAAGCAGGCTGAAAACCAGAAGGAACCAGGACTACTATCTGAAGTCAACTGCACAGTCTCAGACGAAGGGAGAAGGGAGGCTCTGATTGTTAGTTGCACCACTGTGACCACTCCTGACAAACAACTCAATGAAGCCTCATGAGCTCCCCACCTTTTGGAAATAGGAATTATTGTGATATGGTGCACGGAAGTCAATTGTTTATGTACTTTTTATTTATTGGTCTTTTAGGCGGTCCTTCCCCAGTGCTCAGGCTGACTCACAACAAAGAACATACAATGTTATAAAACCTACAGCATGATAAAACCCATAAAACTTCATCAATTCCATAAGGTACTTTGGCGCCATTAAATTTCAAAATAAAACCAATCTAATATCATCCACTAATATATCTATGTATCATTTTGGAAGAAGAAGAAGAAAGGGGGAGGCACGGGGGGGGGGAGGCAAACGAGGGTGTAAACTTTTGCTGTCCTCAACCATGAACCTGGTGGAACAGCTCCGTCTTATAGATCCTGAAAATCTGCACTCTGCATTCCCCAGAACCCTGCCCTTACTTGACAGAGCATTCCATCAGACCAGGGCTGAAAAGACTCTGACCCTGGTTGAAGACAGTTGGATTGTTTTAGGGCCAGAGACCACTAGTAGATTGTTATTAGTTGAGCATAAAGCTCTTTGGGGGACATATGGGAGGAGGCAGTATCACAGGTATGTCTCAGACCATTTAGGGTTTTGAAGGTAAGTAACAGAACTTTGAACCTGATCCAGTATTCCACCTAGAGCCAATGCTGCTGGCGAAGCACTGCATGGATATGAACTCACCATGAAGCCCTCATAAGTTCTTAAGTGGCTGCATTTTGTAGAAGTTTCTCAACCAACCTTAAGGGCAGCCATGCGTAGAGTGAGTTGTAGTAGTCTAGTCTGGAGGTGATCATTGCACGGACCACTGTGGCATGGACCCCAGCAGCCCTGCTGTCATTTTACTCCAACAGTATGACACCTTGTTTTATAGGACAGAGGCATCCCAGTGATGCCCATTTGCACATTGCAGCCCATGATAATACTTCTTTTAAGCTGCGCATCTGAAACTCACGCTGTGGATCTAATGGAAAGATTTAGCACTAACCATAATTGGGGACTACATAGGCAGCATTTGAAAGTAAAGAATAGATTGCTGAGAAGAATAGATTGCAGAATTTTTATTTATTTTATTAGATTTTCATCCCACCCTTCCCTGACTATAATTAAAACTTATCCACATTAAAGTACCAGTTTTAAAATTCCAGTTGATGCCGTTAACAATTTAATACAGTAACGGGAACACCGGTCAGGGAGGGGAAAGAGAAAAAGGGACAGGAAGGCAAAACCATAAAGTAACAAAGCAAATGAGATAAAGAAGACAACAGTAGGGTTAGGGAGGCAAGCTAGGATCAGTGCCTCAACCAAATGTGTGGCAGAACATCTCAGTCCAGGCCCTGCAGAACTGAGCCAGGTCCAGTAAGGTTCAAATCTCATTCAAAAGAGAGTTCCAGAGCTGAAGAAGCTCTGGCTCTGGTTTAGGACAGCTGGATACTTCCCAGGCTGAGAACCACCAGTAAATTATTACCAGTTGGGCATAATACACTTTGGGAGGGTGCTAGGAATCAAAGCATCAGCATGGACTCTGTAGCCTAAATAAAATATTTGATATGAATAATCAATGAACTAACATTAGTATTGGTGCAGTGTCCAGTACCCAAAACATAACTTTTAGCTAGATGACAAGCTATTTATTATGTGACTGAAAATTCTATCTATACTTAGCTAAAGATTTTTAGGTCCAATCTTTTTGGTTTCAATGACAGCTGAAAAGTCATAGAAACAGCCAGCATAGTTCTTTTGGAAAACAATATGCATCTTTTGTTCTTAAAGAATGGAAGACCAAAAAGCAAATAAAAATATGCAACTCCAATATGATGTACAGCTGTAAGAATTTTGTCCACTAAACTTGTTTTGTTTTATTACTTATTTTATTATTATTTTATTCTATATTGTTTTATTAGTATATTTTGTGCTAGTATAATATTAAGTGGACAATTTCTTTTTATGGAATAGTGTGGAAAAAATTAACTGGGTGGAATTAATAAGATGAAAGGGACTTCTCCACATTGACGCCAAAGTTCTGGAACTCTCTCCCCAAGGAGATACACATGTCTCTATCACTGCCTTCTGCCAGCAGTTGAAACTTTTCTTGTTGTATCTGTGCATTTCTTCACTCCATTCTTAGTGGCTGCCTATTTTTCTGTCATAATTGTTTATACATGTGAATGTGGTTTCACAAGTCTGTTTTTAATGTTTTGAACTGTTCACCGTCTTAAGGACACAAAAAAATACCCCCGTGTACTAATAACGATTTTAGCCACACTTTCTGGAATATAATGCATTTTAAAACCAACAGTTTAATAAAGTACTGTGCAATTTTATAGCTACAAGTATAAGCAGTAGTAAATCAACCAAGCCAGAATCATACCGTAATATCACTTGAGGAGTTCCTATATCGTGTGTTAATATGCAATATATGGTACAAGTTCCATAAGAACCCATTCCTCAAATAACTCCTGCCAGCGCTATACTAATTTGATCTGCTAACCTCTTTGCCACTCCAACAACATCTTTAATGGTTGTGCTGATGTTCTAAAAATATCTTTGATTTTGTTGTGGGTTAATAAACAGTTGTGTTAACGCAGAGCTACTCAATTCACATGCCACAAAACAGGACTTCCCTAAATGGACTCCACTCCAATTTTTCTGTAACCTCTTTTGCTCCAGGAGACAAAAGACCACCCCTATAACATACAAACAGGAGAAGGCCATTACCGCCTACTAGCTTGAAAAAAATAAATCTAAAGAATGGTTTTATGGACAAGAAAATTTGAGGGACTCAATGATTACCTCACAGTCTTGGCATGCAAGCCAAGACTCTTTGGAACAACAAAGAACGCTTAAAGTACCTTTGACGACATTTTTTCTAAGCAACTGGCAAAATAACTGATTATTGTCATCCCTCTTTCAAAATGACCAATAGCTGAGAATGTTTAAAAGCAAAATAAAGAACCAACTTAGCCAGCCATATTGCTTGTCCAACAGATTTTAGCAGGACATGGAGAGCAGCAAGGGAGCAAGGGAACATGGACTAGAGGGATACAATACACACAAACAACACACACAATAATACATACAGAGAGAGAGAGAGAGAGAGAGAGAGAGAGAGAGAGAGAGAGCATAGAAAATTATACTTTTCTTCATTGCTTACTGTGTATTAAATAAAACAAAAAGTTAAGGGTGAATCAAGACACTTGAAGAGAAAGCTGAACTTTGAACAACCAGCTCTAAAATGTCTTCAAGTCCTGGTTTCTATTGCTTTAGCTAGCTGGATTCTACCAACAAGTCTCCATCTTCAATACCCATAATTAAGCAGGATCTACCTGCTGGACATTGAGAATGTCAGACCTCAGAGACTTTTCTAGGGTTGCCAAGAAAAAAGCACATTAGAGTGTAGCATCGGGAAAGCCCAATTAATTTTAGTCATTTCACAGTATGTCGCGGTTCATGTAGTGGTAAATCATGACATTGTTGATGGAGATATTTAGCAGAGCGGCAAACAGAGACAGTCAGACCAATACTAGAAAATATGAGGCCAGCCAAGTCTAAGAAGCATGGACTGTATATATACACAAGGCAACGAACTAACTGGTATATGCAAATACTTCGAGTATAAAGTCAATAGATAAGTCATACGGCATTCATAAAGATCTATTGTGATTATATCAGGGTAATATGCAACTGGATATAGATTTAATAACAAATCATACAATGAGGGCACTTGGGCAACCTAAGAAGCGTAATGGGACAGTACTTAGCAACAAATTCTCATAAACACTGTATAAGATCTCATAAACATTGTACATAAGGCAAGAAACCTGTAACCTGTTTTCTCCGTGATACACCTCTGAAGATGCCAGCCACAGATGCAGGTGAAATGTTAGGAACAAAATCCACCAGACCACGGCCACAAAGCCCGGAAAACCCTCCAGAACCAGTTAATTGTCAAACCTTGTTCCCAAAAGTAGTAGGGAAAAATTGTATTAATTTTCATAGTCCATTGGGAGATTGCGATATAAATGCCACCTCATCATAGTAAAATGGGTATTTTTAGGGCCCCAAATTTGAGCTATTGGATTTATAAACTATGCCCCATATTTAATACTAAATAATAAAGTTGTGCTGTTTGTTTTAAAGAGTATTGTAACCTAGATTATTGAATGTCTTTGTTCCCACCTGCTACTGCCCAGTTCTTTAAGAGGATGAAGTCTCCAACCTAGACAAACATAGATATTATCAGATATTAACTTCATATGCCTAATGGGCCCTTATAGAGCCCTTAAATATACATTTCACACCAGGGTTTTCTTTTTAAGTTTCAAATTCTCATCTGGTTCCAGAAAAAAAAAATCCAGGGTCAGTTTTAAGCAATTAAATTAAAATGCACCTATATGGGATTCCCATGCACTGTTAAAACAATATTTCCTCTCAGACACTGTTTACACTTATCTTAACGTATTCCCATCTCACCTCTGTGGCTTCCAACATAGTTTATAATCCAGCCAGCTCAAATCATTATAGCAAATACTACAGATGAGGGAAAGGGGAACAAGCGCCAGGAGATGCTAACATAACAGGAAAAAAGATAGCTCCAATTCACCCAGAAATGACTCCAAACCACACAGTCACTATCCAAGGGAGTATGTCTGACCTTCTTGGAAGTATCATCTTTATATATATTATTAATTTATCCAATGTATAGGGCCAGACAGCTCTTTGCTATAATACCCATTGTAGCTAAACTAAAACATCATGTGATTATTCCATAAGATGGCATTAAAACTCAAGCAATATTCAAAGAAATTCTTTTATCTGAATTGGTTCTCATGAGCACAATTCAGTTGCTTTCCACCAGAAAAACCGCTTAACTATATAGGACTCTGTGACATTCTCAACATGAGGCTGATTCCCTTCTTTTACAAGCTTTCATGCTAGATAGCAACCAGATAGATTACGAATAGTAAGGCAGGAAATTTAAAAAAAAAAGATTTTGAGAGAGAGAATTAGTTCATATGGTCTGAGAAAGCAGATTCATTTGCATATACTCTCCATCTCCTGGTTGGCTACCTACATGCCTGCAGCTTAACTCTGCATGTAAAGGTTTTTTTTATTGTTGTTAATTGGCTTCTGCATTTCAGCTCATCTCTTTGCTGCATGAATCTAATCTGCTTCTTGGAGCCAATTTTCACAGCTTCTAGTGTCTCATTTGGTTTCAGTCGCCACGGAAGCTTCCAAATAAATATTTTAATTGAATTAAGCCCCTTTTATGCCTAATAATACAGCTATGTGTTCCTCTGTTTCTTATAAAAAAGAAAAAAGAAAAAAGAATTTGGCCAAAATGGGACTGTTAGGAATACTGGAGTCAAGTTTTCACTCGTACCTTTAAATTCACTGCAGCATAAAAACACAGATGAAAACACAGATCAACAGTGCAAATACAAAAATATGAAAAAGAATCCTGGAATTAGTAATAAATCTGCTACAATGAAATCCAATCTGTCAGTAACCCACAACAGTTTCTTATCAAATTCAATTCATTCTTTGTGAGCAGACAGAAACAGTGTTTTGTGCAGAGAACTCCACAAAGCTATATAGAAAATAAGCTTGCACGTATAAAAAGTGAGGGGGTAAAATTTGCTTTAGGTTTTTCTAGCTTTAGGATGATTGAAAAACATGAATTGGATTTCCGAAAAATATTCAAAGTTCTCCCTCCCCACCCTCGCAAAAAACCCCTGAAATAAATCGGGTCCTTTTAACTCTGTGGGGAATTGTTGGTGTTTTTTTTTTCAGTTTCACACCTGAAGGGGAAGCATTTTTCAAGATAACAGCACCAAACTTACAGGATGGCTTTGGGAAACTCTCCTGATAAGATTACCCAGGTTTTGTGAAGTTTGGTTCAGGAGGGAGAATTTTATGGGTCATCAAATTTTGGTAGCCTCTGGTCTCCCATTAGAAACCCATTGGAAACAAAGGAGATGGTGGGGGGCTTTGGTGTTCCTGGACCAGGAGAGGGTCTCTTTGAAGCTTCTCACCCTGCAAGTTTGGTGTCTCTATCTTAAAAATGTATCCCCTACAGACACCCCAGAAATCCCCCATTGGCTACAATGGAACCAAGTCAGTTACAACAAGAGAATCAAGCAAGCTTCAGCAATGTCTATATGTGAAAATTTCCCACCATAGCAATACATGTGTAGGGAAAAGGTCAGTTCCCCCCACCATTGACTTACATGGGGCCTGCTGTTTTGCTTCACTTGTACTGCACTGGCAATGTTATTGGGGGCTCTGGTGGGGCTGTTGCTTTGTGAAAGGACACCAAATTTGTGCACAACTGCTGGGATGACTATCCTCACAGGAACCAACCAACTTTGCTTAAGTTTGGGTGGGTGAGGGTCCTATTCTGTGGGCACCCAAGTTTCCCTCACACTTGGTTACTCATACCATGGGTCCACCACTCAATTTAACCACGCTTCACTGTTGTTCCTCTGAGGAGAGTCACCAGCAGCTTTGCAACAAATTTGGTGCCTCTTCACAAAACAACAGCCCCACCAGAGCCCCACAAAGAAATCTCCAGCACAATGTCAGCTGAGTCTAACAGTGACCCCCCCCCCCCGCCTCCCACTGTTTCAAATGGAGGATAAAATGGCATTTCCCCTCCTGGAGAACAACAGAGGCACACCTTCCCTCCCCAGTGGCTTCCACAAAAACAATTGGGGAAACTCTGGCTCGAATATAAGGAACCCAGAAAAATTACCACAACAATCTACTCCACCTTTCTCAGTAGAAAAATAATCTCCCCCCTCAAAAAAAACCCTATATAGTGTGGGGAGACCCACAGGCCCAACAGCCCACAACAACACCAGCCAGAAAACCGAAAGAAGCCCAGAAGACATAGAACCAGCCAGAAGGAAAACCACCACATATTTTGGGAAACAAAATTAAAATATTACAACTGGACTATCTGGAAATTAAAAATCTGCAAGAAAACATGCCAAAATCAGCAAACACAGAAACACCAGAGAGAGAGAGCAAAGACAGGAATTCAACCATGGGAAACTTTAATAATAAAAAATCTTCAAAGCAGCAAACCCAGCAAAAACAAGAACAGAAGCAGCAGCAAATGAAAAAACACCTAAAAAGGTTTGTGTGTATGTAGATTTAACTATAAGTTTAAAAGTTCTCGCTAATAATACCACCACCACAGCATCCTTAAATCAAAAATGAAGAACTTAAAAAAAACCCCACAGTTAACAGTCAATTCTGTAACTTTTCTATAAATAAACAAATTCTGCAACATTCTATAAATAAACAAAACAAGCAGTTTTTTTTCCTATTAGGGTAATTTTTACATAACCAGGTCCAAAAAACTAGGCCTGTATGCAGGGATTGGGGCCTGAGCCTGGGGCTCCTAGGCATTTGGGCCTACGCCCTCAGTCTCTTCCCCTGCCCAAACCCACCTACAAGTCTAACTAGAAACAAGATAAAATAAACAGCAATTCTATTTAAAAAGTCAATTAAAAATAATCATAATAAACTGGGTCAGTCAGTCAAACCCTTCTATGCTTTCTTATCCAGGTAGGCCTCCCTCTGCAGGACTGGTTGTATCCTTACAAAGACCAGACAGAGTGGGTACAAGTTCAAGACAGCCAAACGGAAATGTTGAACTATCTTGAACTATCACTCAACCTCAGTCTGGAATAGAATGGGCTGGCCAGGAAAAGCACTTTGTGATTTCTACTGTTTGGTCCAGGCAGCAAAACTCCAGAAGTTTAAAAGTATCTCAGGGAAATAAAAAGTTTTAAAAACCTTCCCTGATTATTCAGAAAAGAACTGTTTGCATGCTGAGGTTCCATAGGTCACGGTAGCTTTCTTTTCCCCCCCCCCCCCTCTGCAAAGCTACAAAAAAATCTCCCTGCAGAAATGCATGCCAGCCATTGGCTGGGAGAGAATCTCCAGGAGTCTCTCCCATTTGCTGCTCTAGGTTCCAACCCACAGGGCATGCAGAGCAGACTGCCAGGGCAGGAAGAAGACTACAGCCAGTAATGCAGGAGGAGTGGGCGTTAAGCAGCCCCCCAGACCCCCCCAGAAAGCCCAGCAGAGACACCCAGCAAAAGTAAGTAAGGTGGGGAAGGAATTCTCCAGTTTGAAAAAAAAATCAAACTGGTTTAAAGGGACTCCCAAGCAGCTAGCCCTTTAAACTTTACATGGACAACACACAATAACCCAAACAGCAGTTCAGCTTATTGTGTTTTTAAAGTATTTGGCTTGGGGTGGGGGGGGAGATACGGCTTGATATTCAGGGCTGAATCAAATCCCAAAAAAGCTGAATAGTCCTTTTTTTCAGGGTTTTTTTTCCAGATGCAGTTTCACTGAACCACCAAGCCTCCGCCATACTCATTTTTAATATTTATGTTGCTGTTACTCTGTGGGATCAAAAATATTTCAAATCTCTATTTTGATGCAACTGATGGTTACATATAAATAAAATAAAGCCGAATAAAGTAGCGATCAAACTCCATTAGTTTTCATTTGTATTCTCTTTCACAGTTGTTCAACATTTGGAATTAATCTAGTTTAGAAACAAAATACATTGTATGTATAATTTTCAAAGGAAATGAACAGTTAAAGTTTCATTTAAATTTTCAGCAGCAAAGAAATGAATGGAGAGACTGTATAGTGAACAGATGGAAAACCTCAGGACCAAACTCTTAGCATGACATGATAGACTAGTGTGACCAGACGTCCCGCTTTTGGCAGGACAGTCCCGCTTTTGGCAGGACAGTCCCGCTTTTAAGCAATTTGTCCTACGTCCCGCGGGGTTTTTTTAATCTCCCAATTTTTGGAAGGCTGCCGCACTGCCTTCTGGGGCGCTCCCCTTTTCCCACCCTGTCACAGGG
>NC_059434.1:20289248-20376748 GCF_021028975.2 Sphaerodactylus townsendi
TTCTTATAACATCTTAAAAATTCCAAAGACCAGTTGCCTCTGTAGCAGTTGAGAGCAGTGTGCCTAGATGCTGAGGCTCATTCATTTTGCTGCAGTGTTTGAACTGATGTTTGGCATTAATCTTGCAAAACGGCTTGTGAAGTATGCATTGCAGACTGTGTTTTTCTGGCTGGCGGATTCGGTCGCGGTACCTCTTTATTTCTTTAGTGGGAGTGATTTCCTTGCTTGTAGAGATCACGGGGGCTGTGCTGCATGCCAGAATCTACTAACGTGAAACCCCTCTCTGGTTCATAGCCTGAAAACATCACCAAGGCTTCAATACCTATTACAGAAATAGATCTGTGAAATATTTCAAAACCTGATATTGGACACTGATGCTGCACTGTATCTTATTCTTATTCTTTTCTTTAAAAAATAGAAAATATTTATTAAGAGATTAATACAGATCCAGAAGAGCGAATCTGCTCATGTGTAGGTGGCCAAATAGAAACTTTAGCCCATTCTCTTTTTTATTGCCCTAAAAAGGCCTCCGCAAGAAACAATCATTGGGGTTATCAGATGATAAAAAAACCTATTTTCTTTTAAATATAAATGTAAATGTAAATGAACTTTTCTGTGAATTGGTTGCCAAATTCCTTTTAGATGTAATTAATGCTTCGGTATGAAACACGGGTATGTAACCATTGAGTATTAGATGAGTTTGGTTGTTTTTATATAAATTATATGTAATTATATAAGCTTATAAAGTTCACTTTGTAATTTTTATATGCCAATAAAGGCTTGCATTGCATTACAGGTCCAGAAAATTCGGTACAGCTGCAACCACTAGTACCAACATTCCTGTTCATGCAAACATTTTGGAGGGAAGGAAACATTTCTATGACCTAAAATGTTTTTCTGGCTTTACCTTCTGTAAAATGAACGTGGGAGGGTACCAAGCAAAGATCCTAAATTCTTTAGAGACCTGTATACTTTGTCAATTGAGCCGAAGCCTTCTGCACTCTGTTCACTGTATCTTATTCTAATTAATTTATTTTTAAAAAATCAACACTAACCCTTTGATGGAGAGCAGAGAGCATGGGAAGTACACCAAAAATTCCAAGAAAACCAAGTGTAAACTTTTTTTTTAGCTCAGTCACAGGCAGCCCCATTCCCGAGTGAGGCACCCAGCCACAGTGCCGTGGCCATCCAGCTGCCACTCACAGGCTTCCCTGTGGTGGGGGGAGGCCAGCAAAGAGAAACTGCCTTCCTACCACTGAGCAGCCCCTATGGGGCTCCTCAGACGTGCGCCACTGTTTTCAGTAGCTTAAGTCTGAATGAAACGCCGCAGGCGCAAGCTGGTGAACGATTGAGAGGGAGCCAACTAAAATTAGCCCCTCCCCCAGTCACAATGCTGGAATGTCCCTGCTAGGCACAGGGAAACTGCTGCAGTGTCCTGCGTCCAGTGATGGGATCAAATTTTTTTTGTTATGCTTGGTAACATGGTAACAGGTTCCCATGGTGGTGGGATTCAAACTGTGGCGTAGCGCCAATGGGGCTGGGCGGGGCATGATGGGGGCATTGCTGGGCATTCCGGTGGTGGGGCATTCCTGGGCAGGGCTGTGGCAAGGACACAGCCACTGCGCCGGTCCTTGGGCGGGAAACGAATGCACGCAGGCACAGGTTGCCATGCCCGCCGGTGCACTTCCTGCTAGACTGCTTCAAGTTCTGCGCACTACTGCTGAGAGGAGGGGCGTAACTAAGGCAAAAATCACATGGCAAAATCACCAATTAGTCACCCCCTCTCGGCACACACAAATAATTAGTAACCTACTCTCGGGAACCTGGGAGAACCTGCTGGATCCCACCTCTGCCTGCGTCACATCCTACTGCCAAACAGGGAGGGAGCAGGCACACACAGGCGATTTTGCCTCTTGCTAGGGTTAGTGCCCCAGGGAGGGTGAATCTGCCAGTCTGGTTGGTGCACCGCTCCCACACCAGATTCACGCACCCCCCCCTTTGGATGAGGCTCTAAGACTGCAATCCTACAAACACTTTCCAAGCATAACAACCGGTTGAATAGCTCCAAATAGGATTCAGAGCAGACCTGCTTAGGATTGCTTTCTGAAGCAGAGTTCTTAAGTCTTTTCGCTTGGAGGTAAGAGTCACTGATTTGAACGCTTCTGAGCAACCATATTAGGGTCTGGCTATGGATGGATTCCTGGAGGAATCGGGTTGGCATGAACATAGGGCCGCATGCAATTTGCTGGGTCGGATTTAAAGTAAATGCATGCTACTTTTCCTTTGTGTAAAAGGAGAAGGAGCAGTGGTGCAGCTGCAAATATTACTTTCCCAGGTCCAAAGTGCATTTATGCTCAAAGTACAGATGATCTTAAAACGTGCTTTTAAATTTCACCTCTTGTTGCAGTTACAAAATGTTTTATTTTTGTTAACAGGCTGAACGTAGCCAGAGGTGGGTGTTTTCATACACTCTCACTTATAATACACCATCCCTTCTGATACACAAGGGAGGAAGCTCAATTTCTGTAAATGGGAAGAGCTTAATTAAAATTGACAGATGTAAGAAGGATTATGCGCGATGTCTTATATTTGCTACAGGGCCACCAGCAGTGTCACAGAGATGGCAATCTATTTGTCCTCATGTAAGACCTGCAGTACATCTCGTAGCATATTTATATCCCAAAAGGGCACAGTGATCTGGAACTAAATGGAACACTGAAACCCCGCACACACACGGCGCAGAGTAGAATTTAATGGAAGCTCATGATTTGCATTTTAACAAAAAGAAATCGTCAAAGAGCATATCGTCTCAACGGAGTGCAGATCAGAGAAAAAGAGCTTGAATAAAGCTTTTTGGTAGGCTCAAGAGCTCGAGTGGGGGAGGAAAGGGGACATCTCTCTTTTTGAGAAAATAACATAGCTTCCAGTGGCAGACTGCACTAAATTTTTAACATTTCATTGATCCTGTTTCATCTCCAAAACACAAAACATATATCTTGTTGTTTTGAACTTTGCAGATATTTAGTCACGCAATTGTTAAGGAGTGATAAACTGCAGTTTTGTAAACAAAACCAAATATAGTATAAAATATTCATTGATTTATATTGTTTATAGTCTGCCTTTCTCACTTGGGAGTCAAGGTAGATTACCCAGAGTGAGTCAATATAATCAACAGGATAGGACTTTCAATAAATTGTACCATTAGGGTACAATAGGGTTGTAGAAGCAATCAGAAATCTAAAAACCGAGCTGAAGCAAAGCATATGTTTTAACATGATATACAGTGTATTGATTAAGACTGGTGACTCTAATATAGGGAACCCAGTTTGATTTTCTAGTCTTCCACATGAGTGGCAGACTCTTCTCTGGTGAACAGGATTTGTCCCTTCGCTGTTACACGTTCAGCCTGCTGGGTGTCCTTGGGCTAGTCACAGTTCTCTCGCACTTACTTTACAACGTGTCTGTTGTGGGGAGAGGAAGGGAAGGAATTTGTAAGCCACTCTGAGACTCTTTATGGTTGAGAAAAGCAGAGTATAAATCCAAACTCTTCTTCTTCAACTTCTAAATAATGCAAAAATTACACAGTTAGGATTCTACTTTTAGCAAACTACCGCAGTGGTATAGACCACAGTCCATAATAGTTTATCCAAGTAACTCTGTGAATCATTTAGTGCAGTGTGACTACATAGAAAAGCCCACTTGAATAAGCCAGCTTTGCATTGTTTGCTGAAATGCAGGAGAGTGGAAGCTTTCCTGACCCCCTTATGCAAGCAATTCCACAAGATAGGGGCCACAGCAGAGAAGGCCTGTGTACAGGCAATTGTTGATTTTTGCCCATTTGCAGGTTGGCATCTACAGAAGACCTTGGTCAGATGAGTGAGGCTGTCATGGAAGTACTAGAGGGGAGATATTGCATATGTTTGTTACAATGGATAAAGCACCAGGTTTATTGTTGTTAAAAACCATAAATTCAAGAGATATTACATGTCATCTCCTAGTAAGTTCTGCTTGTCAAGGCACAGGATCATCTTGCCCAAATTGAACATAGGATTCTAGATGTACAACTGGAACCGTTCCCTTTTGACATTGCTACACACTGAATTATGGTTTGTCTAAAGCTGTTATTAGGCACATCTTTGCAAAGTCACAGCGGTGGTGTAGTGGTTAAGAGCAGGTCTGGAGGAACCGGGTTTGATTCCCCGCTCTGCCGCTTGAGCTGTGGAGGCTTATCTGGGGAATTCAGATTAGCCTGCTTTCTCCAACACATGTTCTTCAGAGCTCCCTCAGCCCCACTTACCTCACAGGGTGTTTGTTGTGAGGGGGGAAGGTAAAGGAGAATGTCAGACCTTTTGAGTCTCCTTACAGGAGAGAAAGGGGGAATATATATTCAACTCTTCTTCTTCTTCTTCTTCTTCTTCTTCTTCTTCTTCTTCTTCTTCTTCTTCTTCTTCTTCTTCTTCTTCTTCTTCTTCTTCTCCTCCTCCTCCTCCTCCTCCTCCTCCTCCTCCTCCTCCTCCTCCTCCTCCTCCTCCTCCTCCTCCTTCTTCTTCTTCTTCTTCTTCTTCTTCTTCTTCTTCTTCTTCTTCTTCTTCTTCTTCTTCTTCTTCTTCTTCTTCTTCTTCTTCTTCTTCTTCTTCTTCTTCTTCACTTTCAAGCAACAGTATAGAGCTGCCCCTAACATAGCATATGAAAAAAGGCTCGGCAACCAAAAAGAGATCCACATTCTTTCATGCCCTTGGACATATGCACCTTTGATACCAATTAATATCTATGCCAGGCAGATGCCCTGTTTTGTGTGCCATGACGATGGGAGGCAAGACCATCATCCACAAAAAATAGCCGTCGGTCATGGGTTAGCCTCCCAGAAGTGCATGACATTAATCTCTGATGATGCTGAAACTTAACAGTATGAATAGAATTATTCTACCTGTGTCAGGAATGATAGCTAAACCACTGGATATGAACTTCAAAGAAATAGCCTTCCCCTATATATCCTGCTGCCTATTTACTAGAAATCTTTATCCTTCAGACATATCATCTTGCTAGTACATTTCTCTGATGGCCAAAACCTTCCCCTGACCCTGCCAAATAAGGAAAAGCCAACCTCAGCAAGGGTTGATAAATGACTCTGTGCCATATCTGATCAACATCCAACATCTGAATTGGTGGTGACCAGCCAGGAAGTAGATCTTGGGGTCACGGCGGATAGCTCCGAGAAAATGTCACTTCAATGTTGATACATCTCTTCGATGGCATGTTTTGCAATACAAGGCAATTCGTTGTACTCTGCTAACTGCCTAAATGTCACATCACTTTTTCATTGACAGTAGTTTGTTGGTAAGTGACATTTGTGTCTTTGTGCATGTGATATACCAGGCAAAGAGAAGTTCCAACAGTTGCTTCCCTCCCATTGCTATCCCACACTAAATGCTCTGGTTTAAGCTAACGGCTAGTGTTTTCTTAACTATATCTTCCTACAGCTTCTATCTTCTATCTGTAGCCATTGGGCTGTTCATGAGTCAGCTACAGTGTGTCTGTCTGCATCAGTTCCGGTAGCTGCTAGAAAATGGCCCATAAACCACATAAGGAGAGCTGAGCAAATACTGTGGGGAATGGGAAATCAAGAGAGAATCTGACATTATCTGATCATGGATGGATTTTAGTAGACTTTCTAAAAGTTTGTAGGAATGAAACTGATACTCTATTTCACACTAGACCAGAGGACAACACCCAAAGGAACCCATTTTAACCAAGTAAGATTTCCTTTCACTTCATGCAGACACTCTGAGGATAAGAGAGGCTCAGCATTATATAGGCCTTAACTAAAAGAGATTAAATAATTCATTTAATCAAGGCAGAGGCATCCTTCCCATAATGCATGGTGGGGGGACCAGGTCAGACAGCAGATGGAGAGCAAGAATCATTAAGGGCATCTGAATGGAAAGTGTGTGCCAATACTGACCTGGAAATTCTTCTGAACAGGAACTGAACCAGGAGCTGCACCGTGGCATTTGTGTGGGAAAACTTCCCAGTGTATTTTATTCCGTGTTTATTAAATATATGTGAGGTTGCAATATGAATTTTTCACCCCAGGCACCAAAACAGAGGAATTGCTTTGATGAATTTAGAAGGATATAATTCTATTTAGGATCGCTCAGTAAATGTCATAGTGCGTTTCTAGATGACAGTCAGAGGAGCTATTTATACTAATACTAATACTAATACTAATACTAATACTAATACTAATACTAATACTAATACTAATACTAATACTAATAATACTAATACTAATACTAATAATACTAATACTACTACTACTACTACTACTACTACTAATAATAATAATAATAATAATAATAATAATAATAATAATAATAATAATTAATTGTATTTATAAACCGCCCTCCCCCGAAGGGCTCAGGGCGGTGAACAGAACATAGAAATAGAGCACACAATAAAATCAGTAATATCAGATTGGATTACATAAACATTAAACAGTGGCTCTATCAATGTTAAAATCACCCCATTAAAAGCAGCGATCAGTCAAATATATAGATGGCGTCCTACTAACGGATCCCCCAAAAAGAAAAAGCGGAAGGAACGGTAGGATCCACAGATGTTATAGGAAGAAGAAAAAGGGGGGGGGGCACCATCAGCGGTATAGTAATACACAACTGGGAGACTGGGAAGTGCCCTGAGGAGATAAAAACCTTTCCCTCATGTGGCCCCCCCCCAAGTCTTGCTGCCAGCCATATTTGCTCTGTTTCTCCCATCACTATTATGTGTGTGAAGTGGTCATAACCTGGGCAGAAATACGCTGTAGTTCATAGGTATCAAACTCACGGCCCTCCAGATGTTATGGACTACTGTTCCCATCATCCCCTGCCAGCATCATGTAGTCCATAACATCTGGAGGGCTGTGAGTTTGACACCTGTGTTAGACTATTATGTGTTAGAATGATGGTGCTGTGTGAGATAGAGATTTGAAAGGTGACTTTAGTCTATGGATGGGAAAAGGTAAGGTGAATGTTGGGCCAAGTGAAAAGTAACACAATCAGTGTGAGGAAAAATGAATATTCCTGTTTGTTCATTGTGAAAATCAGAACACATTGTAGGTGTGCATACTGTGGCGAGCTATCATAGCCAGTACGATGCAAAACACAACTTCAGCACCCACTATGAATAGACTGCTATTTGTATACTATCATTATGAATGAGAATTGTCTCCCTGGGATAAACTGCTCATTACAATTACAAGGAATTGATTTAGAAATTCTGTTAATGAGCTTGATGAGCATCAAGGCCCACAGAAAAATGCAAGCTGCCTCAGAACACGATGCTAACTCATGCTAATGGGATTACTTTCCTATTAACTATACAGACTTAAATCATTGAGGCCACAATAGTTTAAAATGCTACAGTGATGGGTGCTCAGTAGAGCAGAGTTAGATCAAACAGCAAAAGGGTCTTGACTTTCTGATTGTCCTAACGCAATGGGTGTCTTCTGTTTCTGGAGTTCATGATGACCATTAGCAGAACAAGATAGTCAATTCCCCCCTCCCTCCCCCCGTAATATACCACTTGAGAATCTGTGTGGTATAGTGGTTAAGAGCAGCTGGACTCTGGAGAATCAGGTTCGGTTCCCCACTCATTCACATGAACAGTGGACTCTTTTCTGGTGAACTGGATTTGTTTCCCCACTCTTACATGTGGAGCTTGCTGGGTGACCTTGAGTTAATCACAGTTCTCTCAGAACTCACAGCCTCACCTACCTCACAAGGTATCTGTTATGGGGAGAGGAAGGGAAAAGGACTTTGTAAGTCACCTTGAGACTCCTTACAGGAGAAAAAGTGGGGTATAACTTCAAACGCCTCTTCCTCTTCACTTCAGGCTAAAAGTGGGGAAGAGGAGTTGGAGGTTTGCATACTACCCTCCTTAGCATGCCAGGAGCAGACTAGATTAAATCTTTCTGTCTGTCCTGGTTAATCTGCTATGTGGTGATTTTGTTTTTAAATACAGAGGAGCATTCAAATATTGTAACCTCAGCACTGCAGACTGAAGTGGTGCAGTCCAAAGGAGAGACTGCTAGTTGTTTTTGTTCAGTGCATAAACTCATTCTCAAGCTTGGTGTAGCTTTCTAACAGGAAAACCATGTGGCTTTTGGCTATGCTGGTCTCATGATCCCCGCTGCAACCTTTTTGATGGTGAAAGGGAGCCCCTCCTGTCATTTTGACCAGTGGAAAAGGTGATTGGGTGCAAACTGTTATATTTCTTCTGCTTGGTATCTCCAAAAATTTAGGCTACCATGTCTCAGTTAGGCTAGGCCCCCCTCCCCATTCCCCACTGCTACTTGACAGGGTGATGTGGGGGGGGGGCAAATAGGGGTGGGGGCAGAGGTGGGATTCAACCAGTTCTCACAACTTCTCTAGAAGTGGTTACTAATTTTTTCTGAGTGCCGAGAAGGGGTTACTAAAGCAACCTCCCTGCCCAATAGGGACTGGAGGTGCGTGTGTGCGGCGGCGCCACTGTTTGAACCCACCACCATCGGAACCTGTTATTAAAATTTTTGGATCCCACCACTGGGTGGGGGATTCCATGCCATGTTTATGCCATCCTGATGCCATGACATCACTTCCAGTTCATGACCTAACCTGACATTGCAGTGTTGAGGCAATCTCCTACTCGGTGTCCACTCTAAACTGGCAACCCTAACTTAGATTCAAAGTAGTCAGGGCAACTATACTTGTGTAAATTCATAGAAGCTAGGATTGTGGCTTATTTTCTAACCTCAGAAGGAGTACTGCAGTCTGTCAAGAAGCTTCACGTAAGAGATTTCTTTGTGCTTACCAATCCAATTATCCCATAGTTTTGTCTCACCAAGAAAAACTTACACTGGTTTTGTGTGATACGTTACAAAATTAAAGCTCAGAATATGGACACAAGAGATAGAAGCCACAATCAGAGAAATGTTGTTTTGTGAATCTTGTAGGAACTTGGTGAAGCTAATTAGAAACTTGGTGAAGCGAATCAGAATCTTGGGTACTCTTTTTGATATATGCAGACCAGCTATTTAAAACAGGCACATTTATATGATTATCTTATCCCTAGAAATCTTTGGTTTTATAATGATTGTAGGAAACTGAAACAATTGGTTAGGCAGAAGTAGTGTGAGTTTTTTTTTCAAATGAGTGCCCAACAGACTTCACTGTGTACTTCAGCTTGTTTCTGAAGTCTGCAAAAACATCTGTTTTTCTTCAAATGCCCATATATGTGGAATTGACAGCACAATAAGAAATCTGCTCAGTGTTTACATTCAGGGAAGTGTCTATAGGACTGCACTGTAAGTCATAGGTTATGTTGGTCCTTTAGAAAACCAAAAAATCATGATGCGTATTTAATTAAGATCAGCTGAAGGAACTCAATACAGTATTCAAACTTACAAGGTCTCCACAACCACCTAATCAGATGAGAAATGGGGAATGAGTAATTTTCCTGCTGTGTTGGTTGGACTTGATGAAAGACATCATCACAGCAATCCTAAATTCAGTTATGCCTTTATAAGTTCACTGAGTTCAATGAATTTAGAAGGATGTATCTATGCTTAGGTTCTACGATGTTATGTTTATTTATGTTGTTATTATGTTGTTGTGCACCGCCCTGAGCCTTTCAAGGGAGGGTGGTATGTAGTGGTGGGATCCAAAAATTTAAATAACAGGTTCCGATGGTGGTGGGATTCAAACAGTGGGGACTCTACTTTTGAACATTGTTTAAGGCTTATTTCTTCCTGGTATCAGATGAAGAAAAATGAGATGCCAGAACTCCTGGAATGGTCCCCAATATCCATTAGAGAAATGGCCAATTTAATGAAAAGGGTAACATTGGGAAAAGCTCCAGGTCTGGGCCCAAGCAGTTACTTAAAGCAAACCCCTATTTGGTAAGTCAGAATTCTTGCTCCTGTCTTTTACAAATAAAGAATATGAGTATAATGCCTCAAGTACGGAAAAAAAACCTGTATCAGTTCCAATCTATCTATTTATCTATATATAAAAGAAATAGTTTAGACCTGTAAAATTACTGTCCAATCATTCTGTTATCTTTAGCAGGTAAATTGTATGCCTCATTTTTATACGATAAACTAGTCTCTTGCATCCAATCAATTACAATTTTTAGACTGGATCAAGTGGGATTTTAAAAAGATCACCTAGCCCAGTGGTGGCCTGTGCGGTGCCATAGGTGGCACTCAGGAAACCCTCTCTCTGTGGAGCACTTGGCATAAACAGAACTCATCATGTGGGGGGGGATCGCCCCTTCCCCCCACATCTAGGCTGGCCTGGGCCACTGGGCTCGATTATTAGCGATAGAGCCGAAGACCTAGTTTTGGGGAAGCAGTGTAGGTAACCCTGTTAAGCGCTGAGTAAACCCCACTGATTTTCATGCAAAGAACTAAAGCACTATCCTTTACCTGGGAGTAAGCTTGGTTTCTGGCAATGGGGCTTGCTTCTGAGTAAACCCTCCTAGGGTCGTGAGTCACCCATTGGAAGAGTTGCACGGTTGCTTCAAAGCAAAGCCACCGACTGCCACCAAGCTTACTCCCGAGTAATGCACACCTCGGAGCCCACCATTTTTTCTAAACGAAAACCTCAGTATTCAGGTTAAATTGCCGTGTTGGCACTTTGCGATAAATAAATGGGTTTTGGGTTGCAATTTGGGCACTCGGTCTCGAAAAGGTTCGCCATCACTGACCTAGCCAGAGGTCTGCAACCTGCGGCTCTCCAGATGTTCATGGATTACAAATCCCATCATCCCCTGCCAGCATGGCCAATTGGTCATGCTGACAGGGGCTGATGGGAATTGTAGTCCATGAACATCTGGAGAGTCGCAGGTTGCAGACCCCTGAGCCATTGATCATGGTTAACCCTTCACGTTCTTGTTGACAAATATGCCTTGGTAAACAGAGGAGTTCTGGTTGCATCTTTTATTGATCTCAAGCAGGCTTTTGATTCTCTTTGAAGGGGGAAACTATAGATTACACTAGACAACTCTTCACTTGATAGACACTTGTTGTGGCTAATTAAGCAGCTGTATTCTAAATCCTCTGTCCAGATATTTGCTGGAATTGAGGGACAATTAACTGATGGAACCCTCTTGTGTAAGGGGAGGAGATAGGGTTGTTTGTTGGCCCCACTCTTATTTAATATCTATCTAAATTATCTGGACTGCCATCTGTTCCGTTACATGCACTGGAGCTGGTGGAACAGAAATTGCTGCTTTTGCTGTGTACAACGCTTCTTTTACAACAAAGCTTGGTTTACGTAAACTACTAAAATGCGGAATATTATGTAAAGAGGGGCTAGATATAAATACACAAAATTAAACAAATTACATTTGTTAAATCCTTCATCTCTCCAATAGACAACCAGATTAACAAGAAAAACAATTTAGGGATCAAGGGGTCGTCTTTCAATCAAATTTGATTCGACTAGTGCTATGCAAAAAGCTAGATTGACCAATAATGCAATTACTTGATTCATCATCACCCAATGTGGCAATTATATACCAGTTGATATTCAGATACTCAGTTCTAAGGTAGTATTCCAATTATTACATGGAATTTGTGTCTCGATAGAGGCAGTGGATTAATCATTCAATCTGCCTTTGTTACAATTTATCTGCAAGCTGTATTTCAGGTACTGCTCTTAGGTCCTTTCAATACTGGTTTAAAGTTCATGGAAGAAGCATTGGATTCAAACGTGATCAAGTCTTTTAACATTATTTTTGGTGTGCTTTACACATATATATGAATTTAAATTGACAGTTCAGTTAATTCAATGCTGAAATGGATGAAGCCAGTGGCATAGTGCCAAGAGGGCGTGGGCGTGCGCGCGATGCACTGGGCACGCGTTGGTGCAGGGGAATGGCAGGGGCGTGCCTGGAATGTGCCGGGGGTGTGGTTTGGCGTTACAGGGGCATTTCGGGGCAGGCATGGCATGGCATGGCAGGGGTTCAGGGTGCACATGTACCCCGGGCTCAGTTCCCCATCACTCTGGCCCTGGATGGAGCTTACTTAAGAACATAAGAACAAGCCAGCTGGATCAGACCAGAGTCCATCTAGTCCAGCACTCTGCTACTCGCAGTGGCCCACCAGGTGCCTTTGGGAGCTCACATGCAGAATGTGAAAGCAATGGCCTTCTGTGGCTGTTGCTCCCGATCACCTGGTCTGCTCAGGCATTTGCAATCTCAAATCAAGGAAGATCAAGATTGGAAGCCATAGATCGACTTCTCCTCCATCTCAGACGCACCAACAATAGCCAGACTTCACCTCTATCTCAGACGCACCAACAATAGCCAAACTTCCTACAACTGAACCCATTTCATTGGGTTTACAACCCCTGGTGATCTCAGAAAAGGAAGTGCAAGATCTATTTCACAGACAGAAGCCTGGAAAAGCACCAGGCCCAGACAAGATAACACCTTCTTGCTTAAAAGTCTGTGCTGTCCAATTGGCCCCCATTTTCACCCAAATCTTCAACAACTCACTAGAGATGTGCTATGTTCCTTCCTGCTTCAAACACTCCACTATCGTCCCAGTGCCGAAGAAGCCTTCCATCAAGGAACTGAGCGACTACGAACCAGTTGCTCTAACATCCTGTAGTTATGAAAACTTTTGAAAGGCTAGTGATGTACCATTTGAAAACCATCCGCGGATCCACTGTTGGACCCCTTACGAGAATTTGCATACCCGAGCAAACAGATCGACAGACGATGCTGTTAATATGGCTTTGCACTATATCCTACAGCATCTTGAATCGCCAAAGACCTATGCAAGGGTCCTCTTTGTTGACTTTAGTTCAGCATTCAATACTATCGGACCGGACATTCTTCTAACGAGACTAAATCCGCGAGCAGTACCTGAGCATATTTGTAAAGTGGATCACTAGCTTCCTAACAGATAGGAAACAGCAGGTGAAGCTAGGAAAAATTACATCAGACACCTGTAAAATGGGCACAGGGGCCCCAAGGCTGTGTACTTTCACCACTTCTCTTCTCTCTGTATACCAACGGCTGCATCTCAAGCGATCCATCTGTTAAAATACTAAAATTTGCAGATGATACAGCAGTGATTGGTCTCATTCGAGTTTCAACGATGAAACCGCATACAGGCGGGGAGGTTGAACAACTAGCCTCGTGGTGCCACTGGAACAATCTACAACTGGACACACTTAAAACCCGTAGAAATGGTGAGGAGGTAGATTTCGGGAGAAACCCTCCCATCCTACCTCCTCTCACAATACTAGACAACACGGTATCAATAGTAGAGACCTTTAAATTTCTAGGCTCCATCATATCTCATGACCTAAAATGGTCACCTAATATCAAAAATGTCATCAAAAAAGCACAACAAAGAATGTTTTTTCTGCGCCAACTCAGGAAGCTCAAACTGCCCAAGGAGCTGCTGATACAGTTCTACAGAGGAATCATTGAGTCTGTCATCTGCACCTCTATAACTGTGTGGTTTTGGTTCTGCAACCCAACAAGATCGACACAGACTTCAGAGAATAATCAGAACTGCAGAAAAAACAATTGCTGCTAACCTGCCTTCCATTGAGGATACCTGTATACTGCCCGGGTCAAAAAAAGGGCCGTGACAACATTTCCTGACCCCTCGCATCCTGGACCTCAACTGTTTCCACTCTTACCCTCTAAACGTAAGCTACAGAGCACTGCACACCGGAAGACAACTAGGCCATAAGAACAGTTTTTTCCTGAATGCCATGCTCTGTTAAATAAATAATTCCCTCAATAATGTTAAACTATTTATTATATACTTATTATATAAGTGCTGCACTACTTTTTTCATCCTTCCTATTACTCATCTCCTCCCACTTATGTTTGTATAGGCTATGGCCTGTGCTGACATTTTATTTTATTTTATTTTATTTTATGATTTTTACATTTTATGTTTTCATTACTACTGATTGTTTCCTGATTGCTTACTAGACCTATATGACAATCATTAAGTGCTGTACCTTATGATTCTTGACAAATGTATTTTTCTTTTATGTACACTGAGAGCATATGCACCGGAGACAAATTCCTTGTGTGTCCAATCACACTTGGCCAATAAAGATTCTATTCTATTCTATTCTATTCTATTCTAAATCTGTCCAAGCCCCTTTTAAAGCTATCCAGGTTAGTGGCCATCACCACCTCCTGTGGCAGCATATTCCAAACACCAATCACACGTTGCATGAAGAAGTGTTTCCTTTTATTAGTCCTAAATCTTCCCCCCAGCATTTTCAATGGATGCCCCCTGGTTCTAGTATTGTGAGAAAGAGAGAAAAATTTCTCTCTGTCAACATTTTCTACCCCATGCATAATTTTATAGACTTCAATCATATCCCCCCTCAGCCGTCTCCTCTCCAAACTAAAGAGTCCCAAACCCTTCAGCCTCTCCTCATAAGGAAGGTGCTCCAGTCCCTCAATCATCCTCGTTGCCCTTCTCTGCAGTACTTACCCTGTTTCCCCTAATATAAGACATCCCCGAAAAATAAGACATAGTAGAGGTTTTGCTAAAGTGCGAAATATAAGGCATCCCCTGAAAGTAAGACATAGCAAAGTTTTTGTTTGGAAGCATGCCCAACAAACAGAACACAGGAAAAATAAGACATCCCCTGAAAATAAGACATAGCACATCTTTGGGAGCAAAAATTAATATAAGACACTGTCTTATATTTGGGGAAACACGGTAGTTTGGAAGACAATATAAAACCCATTTTTTTTAACACTGGTGGTTGTTTTTACAGACTCATTGGGGTTTTATACATGAAATCATATGGCTCAAGCTTGCTTTGGAGTAGAACCAGACCAGGTCTTCAGAGTTTCAGCATACAATGCAAATACAGAAGGTCATCTGTACAATAAGATCATTGCTTGAGGCTGGCTGGTAGTTGTCTCAGAAAATGATTGGACACTTCTCATCTGAACATGGTTCAATGGTAACGTCTCTCTCTCTCTCTCTCTCTCTCTCTCTCTCTCTCTCTCTCTCTCTCTCTCTCTCTCTCTCTCTCTCTGTGTGTGTGTGTGTAAAAAAAGAATGGCACAGTAATGACATGTAGAAGTTGCTGTTCAGTGCAGTCACTTGTTGGCAGCCGGCTACTAGGGTTTCATTATATTAGTGCTATGAATGCTAACAGATGGCCAGGCAATGAATGCACATTTTTATAAATAAAATTCTGATTACGTCCAGCTTTTAGATGGTTATTTCACTTTATATTCTACAGATATGGATGTAGATACAAACATGCATCCTAATTAGCATCTTTTTATCATCTTAACTCTTCGTAGCTCTGCAAGAAAATGTACCCCTGATTTACAAATTCTTGGCACGTTCAGGGTGAGAGGTAATGATTCCATCATGTATCCTTCTTGGTGCTTTCACAAATGAAAAGAGAAATATTTAAGGCTGTGATGACTGGACTCGGAGGCAGCAGTACAGGACTCCAGCTCACAAGTTCCGCAGAGGCGCCCCTCAAAAGCAGGCTGTGACTTTGCAATTGAGTTACATGTTACCATCTAATGGGACCCTCAGAAGATCAGTAAGGCCAGAATCTAAAATGATGATGCTGAACCACTCCATTGATTGGATGAATGAATCATAGCTGGAAATAAAGATCAAAATTCTGTTATTAATGTGACCTCCCAAAGTCAAATAACCTGTGGGTGATTCATTGAGAGATGTCGTAGTTTTGTTATTGATTGCCAGATGGAGTGACAACTGAAGGCTGTGGCAACCTATGAGAGTCAAATCAATTGTTTGCTCATTTCCTCGCCCCCTATCCCTTGTTCTGTGTTAGGTGCCATTCTAACAAACTCTATGTTTTATAGTGGAGTGTTGATACTGTATGCTGTTGTGATGCCTGGGCTCTGTTGGTGGATTTTCAGTCTGGTCTGTGGAGAGGTGTATAGGAATGGCACTTTTGATGAGTCCATTTGGACTAAACTATTGATAAGACTCTGAATGGCTGCTGTATCTATTTGCCTTTTTTATGGACAATTGTTTTATTGTATTTTGGAATGCCAATAAAGGCTTGTCTATGTCTATTAATGTGACCTTTTTAAAAAAAACACAGAGGGTCACTGCATTTAAAATACAAACAAGATCCTATGGCAATTATTTATAGCTATTCTGAACTCATGTGCTCTGACGGTGACTCATTCCCTTCTGAACAATTTCAGGCAGTGACCACCACCATGTTTTTGGGGAGTGGAAGATCACTAAAGTTAATTCAGCATCATGATAAGAAAGTCTTCCTTTTATACATCCTGAACCCAATTTCTGGTCAATTAATTTTTGGAGTGGGACACCCAAGTTGAAATATGATGAAAAAGGGAAGAGAAACTTTTCTTTCTCTCTGCTTTCTCCACACCATCCTCTCAGGAGCAGCAGTGGCGTAGCGGTTAAGAGCAGGTGCATTCTAATCTGGAGGAACTGGGTTTGATTCCCCGCTCTGCCGCTTGAGCTGTGGAAGCTTATCTGGGGAATTCAGATTAGCCTGTGCACTCCCACACACGCCAGCTGGGTGACCTTGGGCTAGTCACAGCTTTTCAGAGCTCTCTCAGCCCCACCCACCTCACAGGGTGTTTGTTGTGAGGGGGAAAGGACAAGGAGATTGTAAGCCCCTTTGAGTTTCCTACAAAAGAGAAAGGGGGGATATAAATCCAAACTTCTTCTTCTTCTTGTAATCTGTCCACTTTGAGACCTTCTGCTGATTAAAATAAGTGGTAATAGTGCACTCAAGACAATTGCTCTGGCAGGCTTTGGAGCATCAGTAGACTTATGGCTAGTCAATCACATGAAATAAAATTATTTCTGTTTCAATTTGATAAAATAATGAAAGAGTGGCAGAGCATCCCAGGGTTAAAAGGGATTCAAAAACAGTGTACCCAGCTTGAAGATATGGTTATGCCAGCCCTGTACAAATATTGTAACCCGATGAATGCAGATCACCCGCTATATTGTAGGGTCTGGCAGGCGCTTAGCACTTGCTCTGTCCTACAGTCCCAAGAAGACCACACACACAAAAAGAGAATAACCAGTGTGGCTTAGAGTAGACAATAAGGAACTGAACTCGGAGTAGGGTTGACAGTCTCCAGTTAGGTGGGGTGGAGGGTTGGGATTCTCCAGCAATTACCGCTAATCTCCAAACGACAAAGATTAGTTCCCTGGAGAGAACAAACTGATCACCCTAGGCCCGTGGTGGCGAACCTTTGGCACTCCAGATGTTATGGACTACAATTCCCATCAGCCCCTTCCAGCATGGCCAATTGGCCATGCTGGGAGGACTGATAGTAATTCCTCTTCAACATCTGGAGTCTCAGGTTCCCTTCCATGGCTTTCCTGGGATGCCATAGTCATGTTAGCCTCCAACGAAATATTGCAAACTATAAAATCCTGTCTGTTTCGTCAAGAACCTCAATTCTTGGTTCAAAGAGCTGGGGGCTCTTACTCACCTATATACTTTGGATTTGTCCCTACCAAAGTACAGATGACCTGCTTTTTAAAGGTTCTATCCAATTCCAAACGAAGGTGGTCCCTCACAAGAGCTAGGTGCAACTTTCCCCCCTCAGCCTTTCTTCAAGGGCGTTTTTGAAGAACCCCTGTACAAGACCGGGTTTGCCCTCTTTGCACCAGTACTCCTGAGACGATTGTCCCAAACATGTTTATTTCAGACCTGATTTTCACTGCATTATCCCTCCTCTGTTAAGGTACTCTACTCCTAACCTTTGGTCTTGTTTCTTGTTAAATAATAGCTCATCCATGACATTGGAGAAGGTTGTAGATTTCTTGGGAAAGGTTCTGGTATGCTGATCGTTCCCTGTACTTCTGATTTTTGCATTGTTTGTTTGTTTTTGTTTTTATTAATGTTTTTAGTAAAGGCTTATTATTATATATTATAAGTTCCCTGGAGAAAAGGGTGGACTTCATGGCATCAAAGGGCAATTCAGCTCCCTCCCTTCCCCAAACTCTTCCCACCAGAGCTCCACCCCCGGATCTCCAGGAACTTCTGAACCCAGAGCTGACAACCCTAAAATATATGAGCTTACTGGGTGACTGTAGGCTATGGGCTGCCAACCTCCAGGTGAGGCCTGGTGATTTCCTGGACCTTCAACTGATTTCCAGACTGAATACATTGCTTACTTATTCAGAAGAATACTTTGGATTTATATCCCCCCTTTCTCTCCTATAGGAGACTCAAAGGGGCTTACAATCTCCTTGCCCTTCCCCCCTCACAACAAACACCCTGTGAGGTGGGTGGGGCTGAGAGAGCTCCGAAAAGCTGTGACTAACCCAAGGTCACCCAGCTGGCATGTGTGGGAGTGCACAGGCTAATCTGAATTCCCCAGATAAGCCTCCACAGCTCAGGCGGCAGAGCGGGGAATCAAACCCAGTTCCTCCAGATTAGAGTACACCTGCTCTTAACCACTACGCCACTGCTGTTTACTTAAAACATTCATTCCATTTCTTCTGGAGAAAATGCCTGCGTTGGAAGGAGGACATTATACTTGACCGAGGTCCTTCCTGTCCCTAAATCTCTCCCACCCTCAAATCTGTAAACCTGGAGTTGGCAACTCTACTTAGGCTAGTAATTCTCTTTAAAAAATTGCTTGTAAGGTTGCTGGAAGAGTAAAATGAAGCCACGAATGCCATGCTGAGGACCTGGAGAAAGGCCCTTTTGCTTCCACATTAATCAATAGAGCACTGTAGTAAGAAATGCACTTTGGGGGATATTGATTTAATATGTTGTGTCTGTTATTTTGACCACACATTCATTCATCCTTGTCTCACTGTTACTGGGGTTGGGGGGTGGGCTATCAGTAATCCCAGTCGACCACAACCCTTTATTATATGTCCCATTGACTTGCATGTCCTGGACAATATGTTTCTGTAGTTATTAGGAAGAATCCACCATTTTTATGCGTAGTGTTAATTTAACCCCAATAATTCTGATTATATTCTAGAAGTCAGAATGTGAGGTTTCATATACTTTATAGATACACATGCAAACTCAAGGCTGTTTCTATGCCCCAGGCTTGTTTTTCAAGGCGTTTGGCAGAGGCCAATTTGCTAGTGGTCCCTGGCCCCTCAATGACGTGGCTGGCCTCTACGTGGGCCAGGGCCTTTACAGCTCTGGCCCTGGCCTGGTGGAACACTCTTCCTCCAGCTGTCCAGGCCCTGCGGGATCTTGAAGAATTCCGCAGGGCCTGTAAGACTGAGTTGTTCCACCGGGCCTTTGGAGTGTCCAATCGCTGAGGTGGTGCCCCCTCCCTTTTTTGCCCTTTTTTGCTCTGTTTAATATCAGGGTTGCTCTTATATTATTGGGACCCGCCATCCTTCCCTTTTTCTGGTTTGGGGGGAGGGTTTGTTAATAGGCTTCTCAGCGCCTTTATTGTATTATCGCTGTTTTAAAGGGGATTTTACTGTTTATTAGTAATTTAAAATGTTGGAGCCTAGGTAAATTGTTTTTATTGTTTGCTCCTCATTAGTACTGTACTGGATTTTTTGTTGTAAACTGCCCAGAGCTCCTCGGGGATAGGGCGGTATAGAAAATGAAGCAATCAATCAATCAATCAATCAATCGATCGATCGATCGATCGATAAATAAATAAATAAATAAATAAATAAATATTTTAAGACCATAAGACCATAAGAAAATTTGTTTTTACATTGATAGTTTCTGATGTTTTTATGATTCCATGGTATTGTTATTACTCATAAAGTGGCTTGAGCTGGACTCTGGAGAGGTGGCATATAAATTCTATAAAGGAAGGAAGGAAGCTTGCTTGGTTTCTGCCCAGTTTATAATACAGTCTTGACTAACCTTAACAGGGCATTTCTTTGTTACCTAAACTTTGCAAAAAAGGAAGAGATTAGTCTCCAAATATGCATGTATCTGTTTTACAGTAAAGTCTTCAATTTAATGTTGTGTTTGTTTTGTCCTTTTTGTAGGGGTTTAGCTTGCTAAGTTTTAGATATTTATTATGTTATCATAATGACTTGCACCAAGGTCTTAAGATCACACAGTGATGTGTTGAACAATGGCATTATTCTTACCTGATGACAGTACAGTTTCGTAATTCAAACTGGATATTCCCATCCCCACCCTGTGCTTATTATTTCACTCCATGTTTTCTGCACTTGGAGTCTGACAATATCTCTGCACAGAGTCTGACAAGTATCTTGCAACTTTCTTTCCTGCAGCTTCAGGAAATTGTCTTTTCTGCTCTTCGTTAGGGAGAAATAAGCCCAAGGCAGATCTCTGTTTATCTGCTTTGTAGCTTCCTGTTTTCAGTCTGATCATTTAATGATTCCCCCCTCCTGCTTTCTCTGTAGTATTATCTTGTTAATACTTGAACTGAAATCTGAATGACTTATTATTGTGTTGATGAAATTGAGTTAATGATTTTCAAACTGTGTTCAGAGCCAGTGTGAATTAATGGTTAGGATGCTGGACGATGATCTGGGAGATCTAGGTTCAAATCCCCACTCTGCTCTAAAGCTTGGCAAATGACCAGGGGCTGGTCACAGTCTCTCAGCCTTGCCTACCTCACTGAGTTGTTGTGAGTATACAGAACAATGTACAGTGCTCTGAGCTGCTTCGATGAAGGGCAAGTTTAAAATGTATTAAAATAAATGTAGGCACTAGGAAACTGATATTCCAGTCCAGAATTCCATGTAATACCTGAGCATTTCATAGGCTCCCCCAAATTGGTGCTACAGATATACGTTAAAACCTACATTGGCCTCTTAATAATCTGCCTCTGAACATGAACTCAAGTATTCAGCCATCTGAGCAGAGGCGTATCGGGGAAAACTGGAGCCCGGGGACAAACCTGAGTTTGCCCCCCCCACCAGGCCAAACAGACAAACCCTTCCCCACCACGACCAAACAATGATTTTTTGCACCAGCTCACACCTCACACCCCCAGCAAAATATACATGGCTCTCTCCCCACCAACTCTCTTTCCTAATTTTGTCTTCACACCAACCCTATGAGATAGGTTGTTAGCCTGAGAAACAGCTCCAAGCCAGTGCAAGTGGGTATTAAGCATGTAAATCTCTCACAAATCACCCTCAGCAAAACATTTACCAAACAAATGTCAGCATCATCTCTCACAAAACACCTCCAGTGGAATCCACCCCCAAACAGCTTCACTTTCAATGGTGTTTAAACTAGGGAACCCAGAATCTCCTTTTAAATCCACCTTAAAGGGAGAATCTGGGGTCCCCAGTTAAAACAACATTGAAAGTGATGCTGTTTTGGGGTGGATTCTCCCCCACCCTGAAACAGCATCACTTTCAATGTTTAAACTGGGGACCTCCCATTTTCCCTTTAAGTCCATGCTGAAGGGGGTGGATTTAAAAAGAGAATCTGGGGAAATTTGGAGGTTGCCTGTTGTCAGGGGTGCAATTGTTAAGCTAGCAGCACCAAATTTTCAGGGTATCTTTAGAGACTCTCCTGGTGATACCACCCAGGTTTGGTGAAGTTTGGTTCAAGGGGTCCAAAGTCATGGACCCTCAAAGGTGTAGCCCCATCTCCTATTAGCTCCCATTGGAAAAAAAGGTGGATGGGGCACCCCTTTTGGGAATCCATAACTTTGGATCCCCTGAACCAAACCTCCTGGCTCTGGAAGCTATCATCAGGAGAGTCTCCTAATCCCTGAGGGAATTTTGAGTGCCTGCTAGCACTCAGAGATAGGGAACCTCGCTTGGCTCTCCAGATGTTCAGAAACTACAATTCCCATCATTTCAGCATGGCCAATTTCTATTTTATTTATTTTATTAAACTTATAGGCCGCCTATCCCCGAAGGGGATAGGCGGCCTATAAGTTGGCCATGCTGACAGAGGCTGATGGGAATTGTAGTTCCTGAACATCTGGAGAGCCGCAGGTTCCCTACCCCTGTGCAGCTAGCCTAAAAACTGCACCCCCTGCAGGCCGAAAACTGAAAAAACATAATACAAAAACCACACAAATGAACCTGAAATTTTTGCGCCCTCCACCGGGGGCGGGGGGGGCACCCAGGGACATAGGGTACCCCATGTCCCCTAGGTAAATACGTCACTGCATCCAAGCAATCCATTTGCTGCACTGATTTGTTTTCCCAGTTGACTGTGTTCAGTCTAAGGTGACTAACAAGCTCCTTTCCCGTCCTCTTCTCACAACAGACACCTTGTGAGGTAGGTGGCGCTGACAGAGTTCTGAACGAACTACAAATAGCCCAAGATCACCCAACACGAATGTAGGCATGAGGAAGCAAATCTAGTTCACCAGACAAGAGTCTGCTGCTCATGCGGAGGAGCGGGGAATCAAACATGCTTCTCCAGATTAGAGTCCACCTGCTCTTAACTACTACCCCACTGACCACCAAGAAAGATATTCTGCGGTTAGTGGGTAGAGTTGCTAACCTGCAGGTGGCATTTATAGATTTCCAACTATTACAATTCATCTCCAAACAGGTTCAGTTCTCCTGGAGAAAAGAGATACTTTGGAGGGTGGATTCTATGGTGTTATACCCTTGCTCCACCCCCCAAAATCTTCATGTATTTCCCCACCCATAGCCGACAAACTTATAGGACCAGAATGGACAAAAGCACTTTAAGACACTGGCTGTAATAAGAAGGAGCACTTAAAAGGATGGGTTTTAGTGAAAAAGACAAACTAATAGTTCCAATCACAGATATCCTGGTATAAGAAAAATGCTTTCGGCTAGTGCTGGATTAACCTAGTAGCAAAAGCAGCATATTCTACAGGCCCTGTATTTTTGAGGACCCCACACTAAATGTTTGCAAGTTGTCTGGTGAAATTGGTATCTCACCATATTTTTTCGCTGTTGTTCACATGTCGGGGAAGCTCATTGCTAAATCCGAAAATGTAACCTTTACATTGTAGTTTTCTTAATGTTGACATTTGAAATTGATACCTACACATTAGTAGTATTACACATAAGTAGTATTACCTACACATAAGTAGTATTACTGAAGTGTCAGACCTTTGTTGTATTATCTGACAGTATAGCAAATGAAAAAAATTGAATTAGCTCCTTGTGCAAGTAAAGTTTATGTTTATTTATGTGCAATTCTAAAAAAAATTAGGGCTCCTTTATAACGTATACTACAGGCTCTACACTAGCGTAATCTGGCCCTGCTTATGGCTATAGGACAGTGGTGCTCAACCTGTGGGTCGCGGGCCCTTTGGGGGTCGAACGACCCTTTCAGAGGGGTCGCCTAAGACTCTCTGCATCAGTGTTCTCCATCTGTAAAATGGATAAATGTTAGGGTTGGGGGTCACCACAACATGAGGAACTGTATTAAAGGGCGCGGCATTAGGAAGGTTGAGAACCACTGGGATAGGAAGACCAACAATAGCTCCCTCTTTCTAAGCACTGACGTTTCAGCAATGTGAAAGTAGCCTGAAAGGAACCCGACCGAAAATAGCCTCAAGGTAGCCTCAACGAAACCATGCCTTCTCTTGTGAACCGGAAGCTGGCTGCAGAGGGTTTGATTGCTCCTTTTCCGAACCTACATATGTGAGAGCAGCGCTCTGTCAATGTGGAGAACGTGTCGGAACAAGCTTCTCTTCAGCGATAGCAACACCAAGTGTACACATTGCCTCAGCGTCTCTTCACGAGGGGAAAACAGTCTCTTAGCAGCTCTAATCCAACTGAACAACTCGTGACCCACAGCCCGCTCTGTTGTTTTTATTTGCCAAAGGTGGGACTGCGGGAGGAGGCGACGCAGGCATCTGTGAGTAAGCAGGATCATCTGAATTAGCAAGATGAGCTGCCTTTTGGCATCGCCTCCATGCCATTTCTCTGCACACATTTTTCTTCCTTGCAGTCTGGCTGTCTTGGCTGCATTTCTCTAAAGCTGCTGTACTCCTGCTGCACTGCGGATTTGGCCAGATGGCACCAATCCTTGCTACAAACGGACCTCTTTTGAGACATGCCGGTTCTCAATACACATTAGGAACGTTCCCCCCCCCCCTTTTGGTGAGTCAAGGCTTTAAGGAAATCAACGGACCAAAAAATAGTTCAGTGATGCTGTTTTTCTAAGATCCTAATAAAGCAATCAGGGCTGCAATATTAAGCACACCTACTAGGGAATAAGCCCCACCGAACTCCACGGCATTGACTTCTGAGCCTGCCTTTTGAGGATTGCACTGCACGAATGCCTTAGCTATTTTTGTTTAACGAACCATGAGTTTTTAAAAGTCTCGTTGCATTTTATACCATAATAGTGATCATGTAAAAGCCTTACACTTGTTATTGGTGAAGAAGACTGCTGTGCCCACTTTTCAATTATTTGCTGTGAACAGTTATTGTAGATTGCAGGCCAGCATGTGCGTGCCCGTAAAGTGCTGTCAAGTCTTGGCTGACTTATGGTGATCCCAAAAGGTTTTCAAGGCAAGTGACTGAGCAGAGCTGGTTGCAGAGGTGGGATCCAACCAGTTCTCACGACTTCTCTAGTAGTGGTTACTAATTTTTTCTGAGTAACCGAGAAGGGGTTACTAAAGCAACCTCCCTGCCCAATAGGGACTGGAGGTGCGTGTGTGCCACTGTTTGAATCCCACCACCATCGGAACCTGTTATTAAAATTTTTGGATCCCACCACTGGCTGGTTGTCATTGCCTTCCTCTATAGAGAGCCTTTCCGCATGGTCCAATAAACACGAATGAAGGGTGGGATAAAACCTGGGTTGGGAGGGAACTTCACATGGATCCCGCTCTTGAAGCAAGTCCACCTTGGGTTTTCCCCCCAACCCGGGTTTTGCAAGAATTGTGATGTCTGCAATTATTTTAACACACCACGCAGCCACAGCTGAGCGAATGGCCACGGCTGCACAGCGGGTTATGTGGCTGCGGGTTTTTTCGTTTCCCTCCCAGCTCTCATCTGCAGAGCCACGCAGGCACTGCTGACTCCAGCAAGGCTCCGGGGGAGGATGCGTGCCTGCCTGCATGGCTGCACATCGGAAGGAGGTAAGTTTTTTAAAAGTTTTTTTTAAAAGTGCCTCTGTGCGAATGCGTGCGCCCTGGCCAGCCCAGTGAATGGTCCAGGACTATGCTAGGAGTTGTTAGCAAGCAGCTAGTTGTTAGTTTTGTACTTGTGAATTAGTCAGTTTCCCCTGTGTAGTTATTCTTTTGTACATTGCTAGGTGTAGAGGTAGGAGTAGCCAAATCCTTTAACTAGGTGGTTTTGTTAGGTTTTTGCAGCAGCATAGTTTAATGTGGGGTAGTCTCAGTTATTGCCAATGATTTCATTGCACTGTTTAATGTATTGCTTGTTGTTGCATTAGTTGATTGTTATGTATTGTTTGTAGAGTTAATGCATTGGAAACATATGGTTGTAAATGTATCAATATATTTTGATTTAATTGTTATATACTGTTATTCTGATATTTTTGATTATTGCTATGTAGTTATGTATTATTGCTAATGCGTTGACTTATGAATAATGTCGTGGATATTATGGATTCAGTGGTATACATTAATGGGCTGCAAATGCTGCTGTTATTGTTCTCCGAAATTGTTTCGTTCGAAATGTTAAGTCGCCATCTGTAATCTGGTTCTATTTTAGTTCTATGTAATTTATCATTGTTATATTGGTATGATGTATCTGTTTATTATGTTGTCAGCCGCCCTGAGCCCTTCAGGTACAAATATAAAGTGAAATGAAAAATGAAATGCTGGGCTCATTTATCCCGGCTGCAACCTGGTCTAAATTTGCAGTGTGGAAAGGGCCAGAGTCTTCCTTGGTGGGCTCCCATTCAAGTAACAACCCTGCTTAGCATCTGAGATCTGATGGGATCAGGCTGTGCTACACCGTTCCAAACATCTCAGCCAACACATAGGAGGCTGGAAATTTATACAACAGTATTTGTTACACATTAGACTGCGGCAGATCGCAGAAGGCTCCAGAGGCCATGCCTGGCATTTCCAGTTAAAGAATCCTGAGTAGCAGGTGTTGAGAGAGCTCTTTCTCCGCCCAAGATCTTGGCAGGCTGCTTCCAGTTAGAGTAGACAGTACTGAATGAGACAGACTGGTGCTCTGATGTTATAAGACAGCTTCATATGTTCACCTTAAAAAAAGAATGCATTTATTATGGCATGAAATGTCACATGATTCTTAGTTATTTTTTTTCTGCAATGGATGGAGGCAGCAATCCTAAAGATACTTTCCTGGGAGCGAGCCCCATTCACTTAAAGTAAAACTCTAGCCCTCATGGTTATGAAGACATGTTTGAAATTATGTTTAGTACCTACCAAAATCTCAAAAGTCAATAGAGGCCCCTTCCGCACATGCAAAATAATGCATTTTCAAACCTCTTTCACAACTGTTTGCAAGTGGATTTTACTATTCCGCACAGCTTCAAAGATCACTGAAAGCAGTTTGAAAGTGCATTATTCTGCGTGTGCGGAATGAGCCAGAATGAGATTTGCAATAATGAAGATGGAGTTTTGGTGTTCTGTCTGTATAAAGATAACGGTGCAAACATGGGGTCATTACTGACTCATGGGGTGACATGACATCACAATGTTTACTACACAAACTATGCATACAGTGTGGGTTGCCATTGGCTTCCCCAGCCATCTTCATTTTTCCTTCAGCAAGCTGGGAACTATTTTACTGACCTCAGAAGGTTGGCAGGCTGAGTCAATCTTGAACTGGCTATCTGAAACAGACTTCAGTCAGTATTGAACTCAGTTCATGAGCAGAGTTCACATATAGATCCTCAGAATTTCCCCCTGACTAGCAATGGAATAATACCGCAAATAAAAACATGCAGGGGATGGCTGGAAGGCACCTGATGTGATTTTGCTTTCAGTTACCGTGGAGTAATTCTTAGTTGTGTGTGTTGTACTGTTCTTATTGCACTGTTTTCAGCGGTAATCTGTCTTGAGTCTGGGGCCGTTTCCGCATGGCCACTCTGGGGGTTGGGTTGGCCTACATGACACCGACCCAACCCCCTGGGACTGTTGGCACGAACGGTCCCAGAAACTACCGCGTTGACAGCACTGCGCTGCGCCATCGCCCTATCAACTTACCTCCCCTGCGACCATCCGGCGCGTCGCCGAGGCCAGGGGACATGCCCCCCTGTCCTGCGCGACCACTCTGGAGTTTCAGGGCAGGGGGGGTGTGTCCCCAGGCCTCGGCAACACGCCGGACGGTTGCAGGGGAGGTAAGTCGATTGGGGAAGGGGGGAGGGATGGCACCTTCCAGCTGCTGCCGTTCGCATGGCAGCGGTTGGAAGCTGCTGTTTCCCAAAAACCTCGCTCGGGGAGTGAGGTTGGGAAACAGCGGCGTCGCGCCGCTCGGGAGGAGTGAGGGCGGCGTGGCTGCAAAGCAGCTGCGCCCCCCATGCAAACAGCTCCCTGGGGATGGCGTTTTGCCATCCCCAGGGCGCTGTTTATGGCTCGTGCGAAAAGGGCCTGAGTGAGAAAGGTGGACTATAAAGGAAGTACATGTAGGTAGCAAGTAGGGATTCACATGAGTAGTGTGAGAGGCTTAAAGCCGCATATATGATAATTATCTCAGAGCAAAAATATGCTGCGAACATTTGTTGGTTTTATGCTACTTTAATGGCCATAATATTCCTCCAACAATTCTGAGGAGTGTAATTTGGAGACCATGCTGAACATACCTCTTCCCCAAAGAATGTAAAGGTTTCCCTAGGGGTGAAGGCATAACTAGTGAGCAAGTCTAAATTTGCAGAATGGGGTCATTTTGGATACAGTGCATTTGGGTTAGTTTCACTATATAGACACCGAAATGACCAAGCTATGGCAATAATTCAAATAGCTCTCCATAAAATAAGGATTTATGGATTACCAGATTTAGATTCAGAGACCTTTATTAGGCATATACAACAAAGAAAAAGAGTAAATACAGTAAAGAACAGTGAAAGTAATGCGAACAGAAGCCAAGGGAACCTAGCTCAAAATGCGCAACAAAAATTTGGCTGTGGTTTCAATTATTTCAACCTCGGGATTGTTGAGCAAAAAATTAATCTTTGCGTTGATAGGAAGATCTGAGAACCCAACTGTGTTTAAAGCAGAGAAGTCGGGCCTAAAGCTATTATACTTAGGGCAGAAGAGCAAGATGTGTTCAAGGGAGTCAATGTAAGAAGCACAGAAAGAACAGTGTCGATCATGCCGAGGGATGTTTGAGAACCGGCCTTGAAGTAGTGACGATGGAAAAGAATTGCATCTTGCTCTTGAAAATCCCCATCTGAGTTTTGATTAACAAGTTGCCTCAGATAATGGGCAACACAGAGCTTTTGGGGAATAACATAACATAATATGGCACATTTTTCAGAAGTGTATTTGACGATCTAATAATGGGCTACCTGGGTTTGTAATAAAAGGGAACGAAAGTGGTCTGAAGGATACAAGCTTCGCTAAATCCTACAAGGCTCATATTAGGTTGTTCAGTTCCTCTATATCAATACAGTGATTTATCTCAGCCAAGGTATGATGGTATGTGCAGGTTGTACTTTCCAAAGAGTCGTTCCTCTCACCCGAACTGCTACTAGAAGGTAAAAGATTTATGATATCCGATCGTCTGCAGAATTTTCAGGAAAGGTGCCCGTTGCTGCTGGTCAATAAGTAGTGGCTATTCTGAAAGAGCAACTATATTTATTATTTATTTTTAAAAAACCCTGCTTTGCTTTTCAGCCAAAAAGCCTCTAGCAGTGCAGTCATAAGCAGAATTGCCCTGAGGTCTTGTAACTCTGTTCAGAATGGCACTGTAAAGTAGTTAACAGAGAGAGAGAGAGAGAGAGAGAGAGAGAGAGAATTGCAACAGTAAACACCAGGAATCAGATTTTTTAAAAACCCACCAAGGCCAGGAACGACAGCCAAAAATGTTCAGTACAGTCAGAAGGAACTAAGATCAGGAGCTCAAAAAGGTCCACTGAAAGAAGGTGGTTGTAATTATATTTTTGAACACCAGCAAGGGAAGGGTCAATTGGGCCGCCCTCAGCAGGTAGTTTGAGAGTCTTGGTAGCAACACTTACAATACTTGGTCTCATATACTCTATCACAACATCACAGCTTCCCCAGAAGTTTAGGCCTTAAATGAAATGTCTTCTCTGGTCAAACTAATTGTCTAACTAATTCAGTACCGTCTACTCTAACCTGCAGAGGCTTTTCTGGAATTCCTGCAAAGACTTTTCGCAGTACCTGCTTTCTGAGGTGTACTTTCGTAGGAAGACTTGCCAGTTCCTACATCCTGGGACTTCACTGGTCCAGCATAACAAGGGTCTCATTGGCATTTTTTGATTGCTTATCCATAGTGACTTCCTCATCTTTGTTGCTTCCAAGGCCAATCTACTGGAGACCCCTGGCCCCCTTTACGGCTCTGGCCCCTGCCTGGTGGAACACTCTACCACCAGCTGTCCAGGCCCTGCGGGACCTTGGAGAGTTCTGTAGGGCCTGCAAGACCGAATTGTTCCACCGGGCCTTCGGAGAGACCAGCCGCTGAGGGTGCCCTGCTTTTATCCTCCCCCTGCTGTATAGGATCCCTAATATCATCGGGACCCATCATTCTTCTTGGGAGGGTTGCATATGGGTTCGTGGGATACTGTTTTAGATTGTAGATTTTAAACTTTTATATGTTTATGTTTATATATGCTTTTATATTGTTCACTCCCTGAGCCCTTTGGGGATAGGGCGGTATACTAAATCAAATAATAAATAAATAAATAAATAAATAAATAAATAAATAAATAAATAAATAAATAAATAAGGTACCACTTTAGACTATGCAATAACAATAAATTAACCCATGCTTGAGGAACAAGTGGGAATGGCGAAGGACCAGCAATGGGATCCCAAACAGAGCTAGAAGAGTGCCCTCCATCTCCTCCTTAGTCCTTTCATATGGAGGTTCGAGCTAAGTGATCCTTTATCCAGATCTTCAGTCTTTTTTACTCTTTCTTACAGTTGTCACCAGTACTTTTCAACTCTTCCTTTTAGAAGATCATTCCCCATCTAATATCAGTGTCAAGGATTGTGTTTGTGGCCTTCCTATCCTTCATTTTTGGCATGTATCTTGTCTAAATGGTTTTGTAAAGTGAGGTTGTCATGGGAGCTCATTCAGCATCCATATCTTTTTAAAGGAGCAAAAATTGTCCACCATAACCCTGGTAGGAGTTACACACTCTTTCAGTTGTCTCTGCACTTCTACTTCAAATTGTCAAGCAAGCCAACTTTCTCCTTTAGGCCTGAATTGAGGCCCCTTCCGCACATGCAGAATACTGCACTTTCAATCCACTTTTAAAGCACTTTGCAGCTGTGCGGAATAACAAAAACCACTTGCAAACAATTGTGTAAGTGGATTGAAAGTGCATTATTCTGCATGTGCGGAAGGGCCTCACATACAATTGTGTCTTCTATTTTTAGAAGAATACGATTCATGTCTATTACCACAATGAAATGATGTAAGTGAAATCTAGAAAAGAAGCTCAAGAATTATTCTGCTGTCTTGGAACAATGATGAAGAGTTTGGATTTATATCCCCCCTTTCTCTCCTGTAGGAGACTCAAAGGGGCGCACAATCTCCTTGCCCTTCCCCCCTCACAACAAACACCCTGTGAGGGGGGTGGGGTTGAGAGAGCTCGGAGAAGCTGTGACTAGCCCAAGGTCACCCAGCTGGCATGTGTGGGAGTGCACAGGCTAATCTGAATTCCCCAGATAAGCCTCCACAGCTCAGGCGGCAGAGCTGGGAATCAGGCGGCAGAGCTGAGAATCAAACCCGGTTCCTCCAGATTAGATACACGAGCTCTTAACCTCCTACGCCACTGCTGCTCCTTTCCCCTTTCTTTGTATTTACTTTTGCTTAGCTTTATAGGTGCCTAACAAATAACCATATTATTTTTATGATTATTTTTAGGAGTTAAGAGTCAGATACAGGCAGTGTTTGTGCTAAAATTTCTCAAAGCTAGAGATACAAATTTGCAGAAGGCTGATTAAGCCAGTGGAGTTACATCATTCTAAGTTTAACCCTGCTTAGAACTACATTGGAAGACAAATAAAACCAAGCTCAGGAATGGTTACATAAGAATAACCTTAGGATTAAAGGACAGCGAGGAACAGGCATATCCAATAATGAAGAAAGTATATAGGATCATGCAGTCATGATTAGAAAGAATATATTTTCAGGTTAGCCAGTTTTCTTTCTGGTCGTGTGAAAAAAACTGAAATCAGAAGGTAATTATATATATAAATTTTTTTTAATATGGAACTTGTAAAAAATGTGAACTTTTGATCCTGCAACCTATTCTATTTCTTTTCTTAATGTATTTTTCCCCCAGTACACTGGTTACAATATCTCTCCATTTCATTCAGCGTAGCAACTGTGCCTCTGATTCATCACATTGATTTTCAGGGTCTCTTGGGAGGAGGGAGTGTAAGAGCTGCCTCAGTAAATATATTTCCTGGATGTGAATGGACATGCTTCTGTGTACTATCAAAGAGATGGAGGAAAAGGATAAAATAGGCATTGCCTCTACCTTTACCAAGGTAGGTTGCTGGCACAAATTAAATGTAAAAATTTGTAGTGCAGTTCTAAGCAGAGTTAATACTCTTCTAACATTCCAATTGGTGAGGGGGGGGGTTTGAATCTGTCTCTGAAGCCGGTACACCCCCGTGTCAGTGGGAGTGCCCATTCTGCCAGTGTACCGATGGAAGGGTAGCTTACCCTGGCTGCCGGGTGCTACAAAGCTTGGAAGCTAGCTCAAGGTGACCAGACGCCCCGCTTTTGGTGGGACAGTCCCGCCTTAAACTAATTTGTCCTGCGTCCCGCGGGGTTTTTTTACTGTCCCGATTTTTGGAAGGCTGCCGCACTGCCTTCTGGGGCACTGCCTTCTGGGAGAGCCCCAGAAGGCAGTGCGGCAGCCTCCTGCACACATGGCCGCAGGAGCGCACTGCCTTTTGGGGCGCTCCCCAGTTTCCCGCCCTGTCACAGGGCGGGAAACCGGGGAGCGCCCCAAATGGCAGTGCGCTCCTGTGTGCGCACCCGCCCGGCCACTCTGGTCCCGGTTTAAAAAGGTGACAATCTGGTCACCTTAAGCTAGCTGTGTTGCCCAGGCCTGCTGGCACAAAATGCTGTGCTGGCATGGCCAGGGGTATTCTGGGCGTAGGGCAGGGGAAGGATTGACCTTAATTGCCATCCAGAGCCCATTCAGCCCGCGGGCACTAACATTGTTGCTGGCAAAAATACGCCATGATTTCCATTGTGTATCTCCATTCCCCCCTATGGGGGATTCCACAGTGCATTTTAAACACTTTTGGAGTTTCCTGCACTGTGGAAAAGCCCTTTGGAGGGGGTGGGGTGGTGCCAGAGCGGCACTGTCCTCGCCTGCCAAGCTTTGTCTGGATTGGGCTGTAAGCTCATGGATCCAGTGGACTTAGAAGAGTGGCACTCTATTTAGAACTGGTCTGTTAGAAATCGGTGATTTATTAAGACAGAGAAATAAAGTTTAAGGCTCATAAAGAGTAAAGTATTCAAAAAAGCACCCGACAAGCCGTCAGCATACTGGTATTTTATGCTTGGCTCAACTACGACCGTTTCATGCAGTCTGGAGCCATTTCAGACACGACAATTAGGGGGAAAAGGTTGGAAATGCAATTTATTCACACTTTCTGTTCACGGTGGTTCTCTGGCTGGTCCATCCTCAGTTTCCCTCCCACCCTCAGACATTTTGCAAGATCAGTCTTGGATGCTAATGAAAGGAATAAAAAAGTCAGAAGAGAAAGTCAGTTGTGCGCCTTTTCCTTTGCCATGCTGCAATCTGCTGTTTTTTTAGAATGAAACAATTAAAATGGATGGAAGGAATAATGCTTTATTAGAACAACAACACTACACTCCGGCCCTTTCTGCACGGGCCAATAACAGCGCCCTAGGAATGGCAAAAACGCCGTCCCTAGGGAGCTGTTCGCATGGGGGGCCGCAGCTGCATCACAGCAGCGTTGCCCTCGCTCCCCCCAGCAGCGAGAAGCTGCTGTTTCCCAACATTTTCTGGAAACAATGTGCGAACGGCAGTGGCTGGAAGGCGCCATCCCCCCTTTCCCGAATGACGTACCTTCCCTGCGACCTTCCAGCGCGTTGCCCAGGCCTGGGGACACGCCCCGCGCCCTGCGACTCCTGAGCTGTCGTGCAGGGCAGGGGGCATGTCCCCTGGCCTGGGCAACGCGCTGGAAGGTTGCAGGGAAGAATGCATCGACTATTCTGGCGGCTTAATGCACAGCGCTCGCTTCATCTTCCTCTTGCCCCTACCGGGCCCATTACCGTGCCAAGGACATGGTCGGGGAGGAGATGGGTGCGTCGGCGTTCTATACGCCGACTCACCCCCCAGCATGGCCATGCGGAAACGGCCTCCAAGTCATTTGGGGGTTCAAGAATACCACAGTTCGAATTGAAGTAATGAAACAATTTCTACACAGGGATAAAACAACAGATTCTTTGGGGGGGTTGGCAAATGGTTAAACAGGAACCGGGACATAGCAGCCGTTCTCATTCTGGAGAGTACTAAACAGTGGGCTCCTACGGGGACTGGTATTCGGACTGGCAGTATTTAAGTTGCTCCCAAGTGATCTGGATTGGGGTTAGCTGTCAAATGGCCAAGTCTGTGGATAGCATCAAATTATTCAGCAAAATTGATTGTGAAGAGTTCCCAAGGCTATCAGCCATGAGGGCTAAATAAAACCCATTGAATGCCAGTGAAGGGAGTGTTTCTGCTGGCACACCTTCCAGGGCATCTGATTGGCCACTATGAGATATCTTGATGGGCTGGACCCTTGGTCTGATCCAGCTAGGATCTTCTTGTGCTATATCCTTTTGCCGTTCCCCAAACAACAGCTGTCTATATGGCAGTGGTTCTCAACCTTCCTAATGCCGTGACCCTTTAATACAGTTTCTCATGTTGTGGTGACCGCCAACCCTAACATTTATCCATTTTACAGATGGAGAACACTGATGCAGAGAGTCTTAGGTGACTCCTGCGAAAAGGTTGTTCGAGTCCCAAAGGGGTCCTGACCCTCAGGTTGAGAACCACTAATATGGAGGCTATTCAACTTAATTCCAGTCTAAAAAGTTTTTCAGCTCTTGGGACTTCTATCTTCCACCCTAGAGATAAAGATACCCTCCCCCCTTCCAGGTACTTGGCAACCAAAAGAACAAAAGGAACAAAGGAAAGACCTCGATAACTATCCCAATTTCTCCTGCTGCTATGGCAACAACATGATCCTTCAACACATACTAATGTATTTGAGCTTCATTACGAAATTCGAGGAAAACTTATGATCTTGTCATAATGATATCTTATATAACCTTCCTCTGCAGTCGGAGCAAATATAGCCAGTTGTTCAAGTCTGTCATTGTCACGCGTTCCATGCACAAGTTTAATTTGGGATATTTGCAGTGCAGTCCTAAGAAGAATTACACCATTCCCATTCTGTTGAATTTAATGTCTTTAGAAAGGTTTAGCTCTGCACAGGATGGTGCTGTTTGTGAGAGATACTATCCAGATGAAAAGCAGATCCCGTTTGTAGGTTATTGGAGCTGGCAAGTCCTGGAATAAATGGGGTGGGGGGCATGCTGATGCATTGATGTCTCAGAAAAAGAGAAAGAGACATCAGTATTCCCTCTAGAATGTACAATAACACAATAATTTACAAAAACTCTAGGGATTGTCCATAAAGTTTTAGTAAATCCGAGAGTATCCACAACATCATTTTGTTTTTTTCAAGATGGTTTTTATGTCCCACTTTTCTCTACTGTAAGAAATATCAAAGCTGCTTACAATCACAATCCTTTGTGGTGTAGTGGTTAAGAGCAGATGGATTCTAATCTGGAGAACTGGGTTTGATTCCCCACTCCTCAGCCTGAGTGGGGGAGGCTTATCTGGTGAACCAGATGTGTTTCTGCACTCCTACATTCCTGCTGGGTGACCTTGGGCTAGTTACAGTTCTTTGGAACTCTCTCCGCCCCACCTACCTCACAAGGTGTCTGTTGTGGGGAGAGGAAGGGAAAGGAGCTTGTAAGCCCCTTTGAGTCTCCCTACAGGAGAGAAAGGTAGGTTATAAATCCAAACTCCTCCTCCTCCTCCTCCTCCTCCTTCTGCTTCTTCTGCTTCTTCTGCTTCTTCTACTTTTGCTTCTGCTTCTGCTGCTGCTGCTGCTGCTTCTGCTTCTTCTTCTGCTTCTTCTGCTTCTTTTGTTGCTGCTGCTTCTTCTCCTCCTTCTCCTCCTCCTTCTCCTTCTCCTCCTTTTGCTTCTCCTCCTTCTCCTCCTCCTCCTCCCCTTCCCCTATAACAGGCACCTTGTGAGGGAGGTGGAGCTGAGAGAGTTCTGAAAGAACTGTGAGTGGTAAAACAGGTAACACTTTGACTGTCTTTGCAAATCCAGTGCTCATTTCATGCTATATTGAACACTGTGAATCATTTCAAAGAGATACCTCTCATATTTAATTCTATACTTCCCCCTCCCTGTTCATCTTAAGAGAACAGACTTCCATGCACAGAATGTTTTCTAATATTAGATTTTAGCTAAAGCGAGCTAATAAAAAATTCCATGGTAGAAGGAGAAGATTAGGCTTTCAATGCTAACAATCCAACTCTGTCATAATATTGTAATTTCAACATGTAATACTATGTACATTGAAATTTCAGAGCCACAAAATTAGCCATGAATATGAAAATGACAGATCTACTTCTAGTCAAACACAGCAGTCTTTTCAGTAGGGGACTGATTCTTCCTTCCCTGTTGTGTTGAAAGAATAGCCCATTCCCAGAGTATGAGCTTTTGTTACACCCTGAGTCATCACGCAAAATGGAAAAGACATAGACAACTGGGACACACAGGCATGGGTTTGGAAGGGTGGAGGGAAAGGGAGAATACATTTCCAATACTTCCCAAACTCCAGCCAATGAGCTACAATTGGAACAGTGGGAGTGAAGGACCTAGCTTTGATTGGAAGAAGCAGCCAGTGCAAGGGAGACAAAATAGTAGAAGTAGGGGAGTTGGGGATGGCGGTGGTTTACCTGTGTCAATGTAACATAAAGTACAACTCTACTAGCTGTACAGAATGAGGGTAAACTCATGCTTTATGTGTCAGCCCTACCTTGGATATCCTGAAACTCTTACTGGTAATGTGCTTTCATGAGTATCATGTCTCTTATAGATGCCTGAAACGAAGAAAAAGCAATTAAAGGAAAATGTGTGTTGCCTTTTCCTTGTGAGCCTTCACCATTAAGGATGGCATTACCCTAACATGGGGATAGAACAACTCTGACCTCCTTACATGAGCTTACAGGAGTCTTTTAAATAGAAGAAGAGGAGGAGGAGTTTGGGTTGATACCCTGCTTTTCTCAAATGTAAGAAGTCTCAAAGCGCCTTAGAAACTCCTTCCCTTCCTCTCCCCACAACAGACCCCTTGTAGGGTAGGTGGGATTGAGAGAGTTCTGAGAGAGCTCAGCAGGGTTTTATGTGTAGGAGCAGGAAAAGAAACCTGGTTCGCCAGATTAGAGTCCACCACTCATGTGGAGGTATGGGGAATCGAACCTGGTTTGTCAGATTAGAGTCCACTGCTCTCAACCACTACAATCTCCTGGCCAGCAAATACCAGTTTTGCAAGTTTGTTGACCCCTGACAAACCAGTTGAGATCTGTGGAGCTTCTGGATGACATGGAATGGTGAACTGGGAGTAGCAAGCAGCTGAAAAAGGGCAACAGACAGAGTTTTAGGAAGCAGGGAATTGGAGCTGTAGGACCTTGGAGAGCTCCCAGAGACTCCAAATGTAGCTCTAACAAGTTCCAGAGCAGAGGTCTGCAACCTGCGGCTCTCCAGATGTTCATGGACTACAAATCCCATCAGCCCAATCTCTGGTCCAGAGATTGGTAGAACTCTGCAGCGTCAGGGGAGGTTGCTGATCGCCTCCACCTCACCATCCAGCTGAGAGCCAAAGGGATAGGAGCACTAAAGGGATAAGGTCCCTTTTTGCAGCCTTCTGTTCCAATACCTCTAGAAATACTTTTTGCCTCTCCAAGCCCAGGGCTAAAAATAAATGGGGAGCTTTAGTAGCTACGGGGCGGATAGGAGGAATGTGGAGGCTCAGTTTTGGAGAAATACAAGAATCTATCATTAGAGACACATTTTTTTCTTAACTATTTTTAAATTAATAATGAGAGTTTTTATTACAGATCAGCAGTGGCCTTGGAATTATACGAGGCGAGTCTTGGGAAGCATAGGTTTGAGAGAAGCAAACAATTCTTTATTTGGTGACGGGAAATACTGTCAGGTCACAGCTGCCTTGTGGGGACACCATAAGATTTTCGACTGGTACGTGTGTAGAAAGTGACCATTTCCCCTTATTATTAATTTTGGATTATAATGAGGATAATGGGATTAGCGATAACACAGAGCCTTTATTAATAAGGAATAAACCTTGTCTGAAAAGAATTAGACGGTCTACTTCAGTGGAAAGGGAATTATCTCTCCTTAAATCAGATCAGATGTTAACAGCTAAGAGAGGCTCTTACTACCTCTAGCTTACACTGTGAAGCAAACCACTTAAGTTCTCAAATAATAGAGTTCATGTGGCACTAAAGCTCCCCCTCCCCCTCACCTCACTGAGTAAACCTTGATCAGGAATATTGCTTCCAAAAGAAAGAGCTGAGGGAACTGTTCAGGAAAGTTAATTTAAACGAGGTCCACAAAACCCTTGATACTTAAACTACAAGAAGAAGTATTATTTTATTTATTTATTTATTATATTTGTAGACCGCCTCACCCCCAAAGGGCTCGGGGCAGTTCACAGGTTCGACAATAACCAGTGCCGCAGCATATAAACATAGAATAATCCCATTAAAACAAGGATGCCTCAGCAAGTACATTAAAATGAATAAAACAGAAATAAAACAGCAGAACATCAAACAAAAGAACAGCGCCTGATCAAACAAAGGCCGGGAGGGGAAAGGCAGGACCCAAAACAGAATCACGGCCCTGCCAGCATGGAAATGGCAGCCTCATTGGGGGGGAGTAAATCCGCGGCCAGCCTCGCCAAAGGCCCGGTGGAACAGCTCCGTCTTACAGGCCCTGCGGAACTCACCAAGGTCCCGCAGGGCCTGGACAGCTGGAGGAAGAGTGTTCCACCAGGCAGGGGCCAGAGCCGTAAAGGCCCTGGCCCAGGTCGAGGCCAGCCGCATCATTGAAGGGCTGGGGGTCTGCAGCAAATCTGCCGCTGCTGAACGCAGCGGCCTATTTGGGGCATAAGGGGGCCTGGCAAGAGTCATTATGAACTTATTGAAAGGTAGAAATGAGTTTTTCTGGGGAAAATGGGACCACCTGTTCAAAATTATCAAACCTAAGAACAGTTGTTTCTTTTAAGTTAGTTGTTTCAGGCACTCTGAATGATAAATCTATTTCATCTGAACCCAACCTCTGCTCTCAAATTTGGATTATTATTCTTGTACATTTAACACTTCTACTAACCCTTTGACCTACCCTCTGATTCATTCAGATGATGTAATTCTGGCAAATATTCCTAGATAGCCCCCAGTTAAGCCTATGAAGATCAAAATACTAATCTTAGAGTTAATAAGGCCTCAGGTAAGGCCTCAGATTCTGATGCCTTCCCTATTGAACTTAAAAAAATTAATTGGAGAGCTCTTCCTTTGACCAATTTACCCACTCATATACATATGGAACTGTCCCAAACTTTTGGCTTAATTCAGTTATCATTCCTATTTACAAAAATGGTGATCTTAATAACCCTGGCAATTTCAGATCAATTAAGTCTTTTGTTTATAATTGATAAATTATATACTAGATGTCTTGAGCATCATCTAATGGACTGGATCCGGACTCACAGTATTATTGGTTTGGAACAAACTGCCTTCTCCAACGGTAAATCAATTGTAGATCATTGTTTAACTCTTACCTTTTTAGCAAAAAAGTATATGAACACTGGTAGAAATATGTAGCATTTATAGATTTAAAAAGTGCTTTTGTTGGGATTAACACAGATTTGTTATGAAATAAACTGCTTATATTGGGCATGGAATCAAGATTACTGCACCTGCTAAGGAAACTTCATGTTGTCACTACATGTCATATTAAATACTCATTCAATGGTCATTTAACTCATAAAATCTTAACAACAAACAATGTTAAGCATTGCACACTAACTTTTTAACTTGTTTATAAATGACTTGGTGCAACACCTAGACCTTGTTAGTGGTCATCCCCCAAAGTTAGGTTATTGTCTGACGACCCCCCCCCTTATTATTTTACGTGGATGACACTACAATTATTTCATGCACTTGCGTTAGTCTGCAAAGACATCTAAAATCCTTCTATCAATATTTTCGAGACAATAAGCTTCTAATCAATTAGGCTAAATCCAAATTTATGGTCTTCTCCAAAGGTTGGCACCCTCACAAATGGTCTATTGGCAATATAGCAATTGAACAGATTAAAATCTTCAAATTTATAGGCATCACTCTTCAACACAATCTAAAATGGTCAGCTTCGTATAGATATTCATTCTATAAACCTGGCTAAATACCCTTCAACACAAATATAACAATTTTTGAAGGGTAATCAATTTATTCCAGCAGCAATTAAAATTATTTAATGGGGTGCTGTGTGGTTTCCGGGCTGAATGGCCGTGTTCTAGCAGCATTCTCTCCTGACGTTTCTCCTGAATCTGTGGTTGGCATCTTCAGAGGACCAGATAGTAGGAAAGGAAAGCAAGTGGCATATATATACCTGTAAGTAAAGGTCAATAGTTGAGGGCATCTGAATAGGAGTGGCCTGGCAAGTGAGTAACAATGAAGTATAGCATGTGAGTAACAATGGAGATAGCAAGGTCAATAGGTGAGGCATCTGAATAGAAGTAGCCTGGCCTTTGTTCCCTTTGATTGTTTATTGTCTAGTCATCCTGTGTTTGTGTGGAGCTGATTAGTCACTGTTTTGACTCTTGCCAGGCCACTCCTATTCAGATGCTCTCACCTATTTACGTTTACTCACAGGTATATATACTCCACTTGCTTTCCTTTCCTACTACCGGATCCTCTGAAGATGCCAGCTACAGTTACAAGTGAAACGTCAGGAGAGAATGCTGCTAGAACATGGCCATACAGCCCGGAAACCACACAGCACCCCAGTGATTCCGGCCGTGAAAGCCTTCGACAATGCAAAATTATTTAATGTAGAGGTTTTATCACAAATTCCCATTTGGATTATGGCTTTTAATAATACTATTAAAGGCATTCAAGCCTCTTTCATCAGACAAATGTTAGGGGTTCCCGAGTGTGTTCCTTATCTAACCATTTGTGCTGAATTGGATCAAAGCTGTATGGAAATTAAGGCTTGGATTGCTACTTTTAAATATTGGATTAAAATTCATTTTAGAGCTCAATCTGAAAGCCTTCTAGCACACTTAAAAAGTAATCCTTTCAGGCCCCTATGGTTTCATGTCATCTTATGGACACTGGCTCAAATCGGAATTGCCTTGGACTCCTTATTACTCTCTGAAAGATCAATTTTTGGTCTATTGAATAGAGACATAGACCTGGAGTACCAGAATTTTTTTCTATCCCAGCCATTTCTAGGTCCACTTGTCTTTTTAGGCATTCAAAATCAACTAGGATCTATGGCTCAATATTTATATAATTTCGGTTCTTTCCCAAAGTTCTTTTTCCTTAGCACGAATGAATGCTTTTCCATCTAATGTCCTACTAAGGAGATTTTGTTGTGTCCCCTATTAGGAAAGGCTTTGTACCCAGGGTCTGGCTCACCAGATTCGATACCCCATATCATCCTTGAACATGGGGGTCTATACGAATAACTATGTGAATATCTTCCAGACTTGCTTCAGACCAAAAGATTTTGTATGTAAGTCCCAGCAAATTCACTTTTTGCTCTCAGATGATGACATGGGAACTTCTGCTCTAGTAGCTAAGTTTTTAGTTTAGCTAAAGGCAAAAAATATCAAGTTCTTTTGACATTACTAATTATGCCTGTTATGATACCTATTGCTGTTCTATTTTATTTCTAGCATGTTATACTGTTTGATTTATATGGCAATTTTTAAATTACTTATGTACAGGATTTTATTGTTATTATTATTTCTCTTGTTAACTTTCTTTTAAATCTGAAGCCATCTGGAGCTCTCAGAGTGGACCGTTGACTTATGCGGATCGTTTACTTGTTGTTGAACCATACCTGAGACTGTGGGATGTGTTTGTGTGGATTTTGATTGATTCCTATAAAAGGTTAATGAAATGAAATCAAAGATGGCAGTCTAGTCCAAATACTAACCGGGGCTGACCCTGCTGAGTTTGGGTTAGTCTGTGTCATCCAGGTCAGGATTTCCTTTCCTTCTCTCTCTCTCTGCCCTTCCTCCAAGGAGTTTTAGCTGGGAGTAGGATAGTGTGGTTCATGAATCAAGCACAGAGGTTTAGCATAACCTGCACCCAACAAACCAATTGCTCAGTCTGAGAAACAACAACAAGAAGAGTTTGGATTTATATCCCCCCTTTCTCTCCTGTAGGAGACTCAAAGGGGATGACAATCTCCTTGCCCTTCCCCCCTCACAACAAACACCCTGTGAGGTTTGTGGGGCTGAGAGAGTTCAAAAAAGCTGTGACTCGCCCAAGGTCACCCAGCTGGTGTGTGTGGGAGTGCACAGGCTAATCTGAATTCCCCAGATAAGCCTCCACAGCTCAAGCGGCAAAGCAGGGACCACAGTCATTGATCATATACAATCATGCAGGACCCTAATGGATCCTTCAATCACTTGATCCGAGCCGCACTCAGACGTAATACCGCTCCCTGGTCATCTGTAGTGGCTTTGCTATAGTGCAGCAAAAATCAGGCTGGTGTTTCCAAGCTCCCACAGTGGCTCAGCAAGAGTGGTATTTGGACCCAGTCTAGTGCCAGAGTCCCCAATAAGAAACCCTCAGCATCTTACAGCTAATTTGGAATGTGCATTAAATTCTTTTCCATGAACAATGCCATGATAAATTATATAGTATATGGCTTGCCTTGTAAAATGGAACCACCTACAGATAAAACACTTTTAGTTTGCGTATTCAGTGACAAGATGGGTTCTTTTGTTCTTTTGCACATTATATTCGCTGGTTTAGGAATGTAAATTGCAACAAAGTACCCTCCCAAGTCAAACCTTATATTGGATTTTTAAAAAATAAAATAAAATGTGGACTTTATGCCACCCACTACAGTAATTATTTTTGGTGGCAAACATATGACTGCGTACCCGGCATTTGTCTTGGAACGAAAAGCATGGCATGACAACTTTAATACATCATACATCTGGAAAGCCAATGAGTTTAAATAAAAGCTGCATTGATTTGTTTTTCCTTTACAGACTCCTTAATGGATCTGCAGTAATGAAATTTACAGCAGATTGATTACTTTTGTAGCGCTAATTGTTTCTTAAGGTTTTTAAAAAACTGAGTCTGAAAATGGGAATTTAAGGGAAAAAAACAGCATTGTTCCCTTGGAAGACAGAATCAAGCTTGAGTAAAAGTAAAGTAACACTTTGCTGAGAGAGAGGACCATTTCCATTAGAGGAGCTGTTCTGGGGGTGGGGGGAATGCCTCTGGCCCCTTCCACACACGCAAAATAATGCATTTTCAAACCACTTTCACAACTGTTTGCAAGTGGATTTTGCCATTCCGCACAGCTTCAAAGAGCACTGAAAGCAGTTTGAAAGTGCATTATTCTGCATGTGCGGAATGAGCCTCTCTCTCTCCACTGCTTCCAGGTCTCCAGCCAAAGGGGATTATGAGTCAGGGCCACCTTCCTTCTGCTGATAATACTTTGACTGGGAGTCATCACAGTGTTTCCCTAGACAGAAGAATTTCTACATGGGGGGGCATAGAAGCTCCCCCCTTTTTCTGCAGTTCAAAATACCTCCAAAATGCTGCTTCTGTTGTTTTTGGGACCTTCAGGATCAACATTGGGGTGGGGGGGGCAGTTTGCTACAGTGAGAAGTCGAGAGGCAGAACAATCGTGCTACATGGGCAGAAATCCTACTCTCCACAGCAAAGCTCTTGTGGATCCGAGTCTTTCTGGCCTCGTTTAGCAACCAATTTTCCTTTGATGTGGGAGGGACAGCTGGGACAGGCCCTCTATTCTTGCCTTTCTAAAGTGGTCTGGCAGCAAATTCTATTGGCTATTTTTTCTAATTTAAACTTCTCAAGTTGGTAGCTGAGGAAAACCAGAATCAGATAGGTTGTGGTGGGTTTTCCGGGTTGTGTGGCCGTGGTCTGGTGGATCTTGTTCCTAATGTTTCGCCTGCATCTGCGGCTGGCATCTTCAGAGGTGTATCACAGAGGGAAGTCTGTTACATACTGTGCCAGTAAAAAAGTAAAAAAAAAAGATCCACCAGACCACGGCCACACAGCCCGGAAAACCCACCACAACCAGGTGAATCCGGCCGTGAAAGCCTTCGACAATACACAGAATCAGATAGTTGCTGGAAGCGCACTAGAGATGACATCCAACTTTGTGCCTTCACCAAGAGGGTCTTGGAAAGGCCTATTCATTGAAATTTTATCCTGGTTTTTCTCCAAGGAGATCAGGTGTGCATGGTCCCCACCCCAGTTTAATCCCACAACTACCCTGTGAGGTAGGGCATGCTGAAAAGAAGAGCCCAAGGTCAGCCAGTAAACTTTAGGAGAAAGTGGGGAGAACTTGCTTATAGGAGAAGCAGTTTAGTACTTCTGCTGTGATTAATCAGCATGCATAAACATTAACATGTTTGACAATTTTTCTCAGCAAAAAGAGGAAGGGAGAATTCATCTTCAGCAATTGCAAGCAACTGTATGCTTAGCGTCATGGCTGAGGAAAGATAACCGAAAAGTCACAAACAGTTCTATGGTCGCTTGGAGTATATCGTTTTAATTGCTGCCAAACGATATCTCCAAGATGACAAGGAAAAGAGTGGAGAGCTATGTCAACGACAACAAACTTAAAAATGGAAAACCCAGATGGATTTTTCCGATCACATTTGATGCAACGTCACGTTTGAAGAACCTGAAACATCATTCCTACCAACTGTACCATTTCCCTGCTTTAAATGTTCATGGCAGCTGAAGACTCATGTGTAGTAGAAACAACAAATCTTGTGTGTAACAGGAAAGGGCCATGTGCTAGAAATGACACTGGATTTCCAGTGTAAGCGATGTCCTTGATTTAATTAATAGACATATTTACTTGCTTGGCACTGTGGGTGCCGATATGAGAAGTGGCTTAGCCCTGGGATATATTTTCAGCGATCAGGATAACATTTTTTACCTTAAGCATGTCCAGGGTTTTGGGTGTTCCTACTGGGATTTCCCCAGTGGTGGGATCTGAAAATGTTAGTAACAGGTTCCCTCGCCAGCCCCCCCTCAGCAAAGGGGGCAGAGGCATACCTAGGCAAACCTGAGCCCTGGGCAAAACATGAGTTGGATGCCCCCCCTGATGGGCAGCCACCCCACCACGACCCCAACAATTTTTTTTGCACCAGGTCATTTCTAAATCATCATCACATTGTAGAAAATGCCCCAACTCACAAATCTGAACACAGCAATGGTGAAACACACAGGTTCTTTGATAGAGACTGGTGAGATAAAAGGTACAAAAGGCTGAGAATCAATGAACTGCAGTACCTGAAAGGGATTAACCCAGTTCAAAGAGTTACATTATTAGTTGCAATTGCTATATGGAACCTTCACCTTCAAAGGCAGTATGCCTCTTGGGGAGGTGAGGGCGTGGAGATGGAAAAGCGGACCCAATTAGTAACCCCCTCTCAGCACACACAAATAATTAGTAACCCATTCTCGGGAACTGGTGAGAACCTGCTGGATCCCACCTCTGGATTTCCCCCAATACAGCAAACTCTTCATGCTGTATTGCAAACTGTTTATAAAGACCCTTCGCTGTCATGAACAGTTTGCAATGGGGAATGGAGGTCACTATTTCAGCCCGCTCTCAGTGTACTTTGGCAAGCATTTGCAAGTGTATTTTGCCATTTCACACAGTGTCCTCTGATGGACACGTATTTTAGTTATCCCCTATGCTGGTAGTTTTTTGTTCTTGTTTTGGAAAGGATGGGGAGGTGTCAGAGCGATGTCTTTTCTGCCCGCCCGCCCGATCTGGACTGAGTTGTAAATCTTACGTATTCTGAAGTTGCCTTCAGGTTCTTGGAAACTGGACCATCGGTTTGAATCTTGTCGATTGTATAAGAAAATATTTTCTACATCTGAAAAAAAATCCCAGACTATCAAGAATTCACGGCTGCACAAATTGTCTCAGAGAGAACACCTCCTCTCTTGTTCAAATGAATAGTTTTACCTTGTGCCGAACCTGCTTTTAAAATTAATGCCGCGCTACGTCGGGAGAAGAGGCCAAGTTTATGAGGTTCACTGTGGGATGGAAAAATACTACAGCCCATTAACTTGGGATGATGGTTCTCGGGAAAAAGATGTTGACGTTGTGTTACTGCCCTGTCTCAGACAAAGAGTTTTGGGAAATTCTGATAGCACATACTGAAAAAAAAGAGTTACATACTTGTTGTGGAGAAACGAATGTCATTCTGCGAGCTTTGCTTGAATGTGAGCGGACAACCAACCCCGTCCTTCGCCTCCCCGTCAGCTATTCTTTGCAATGATTGCCGCCATCCATCTTGGAAGTCTCTGCAGATTCTTTCCAAAAGATTTATAGACAAGGAAGGAGAGTAAACAACAATAAACTTCTTTTTATTCCATGCACAGAAGAAAAATCACATACATTTCAAGTACATTATGGTTTCTCCAGCTCTCTGACATCCTTGAGGCGTTATTGATATTTGCTTCAATGGAGCTTATTGCTGAAAGCCTGAATCAACATACTGACAGTACATGTTGTAATCCTATGCCTCTATCACAGGATAATTAGAAATATACAATATATAGACTGGTTCTTTCTTATTCAGTCATGTTGGCTATTTGTTGCAGGCAAAAACATGACCTTGTTGTGACTTTTCCCTGTCAGTCTTATTGTTTACTTTTTAAAAGCTGTATACGCTGCCTTTCTGTCTTCATGGGCATTCATAGCAGCTCTAAACAATATAGTCAGTAAAACAATAATTAATATTCAAATATAACAGGAATTAAAAGTAAAAATTAAAAGACTATAGCAGCACAGTTTAAAATAATCAACCTCCCTCATACAGGACAATCTTCACCTGGCATCTTCCTGAAGGTGACAAAGATTGCAGATGGGAAAAAATCCCTCAAGAGAAACTTCTGTATACTAGGAACAATCATGGAAAATGTCCACTGTCCAGCAAGATACCTAAGTAACTCCAGTAACTTTCCAAGATGGGCTATCAGGACAAGGACTTCCACTGGGGATCTCACTTGACGGGAGATAAGGGGAAAAGTTGTCCTTCAGAAACTTTGGTCTCAACCTTTTGAATTTTGCTCAAGAAACCATGTCAACAAAGATCTCCAGAAAATGTGCTTTTGAACTTCCATCATCAACTCACCATTCTATGGCCAGATTAATATTTAAACCCCTCCTGAGAAAGAGTATGAAACTGATTTCCAAACCATGGTTTTGTACTATGAAATATGTAGTTCCAACTGTGACATTAGTCTCCACATGTTGGTTTTCTGTGTTGTAAATTATCATACGTCTCCAACCCTTAAAATGAGCAAGAGGTTTTCAGATTGTGTGCCTTTGAACCGGAGTTCATAAGAAGCTTATCAGAAATCATTTGATTTCTGGATAGTAATGGAAACCAATAGGCAAGACGTATGACATCATAAACACAGTGGGGTCCCATGGAGTTTCCCTAGCAAATAGCTCAATGTGAAAGTGTCTCTTGAGGACACTTGAAAACCAATGAGGAGTAATTCATACATTCATCCACATCTTTTCATATCTTACTGGTCTTTTTGTATCTCACCTAGCTGAGTAAAGGAATGGACTCTCCTGAAAAGGAAAGCATCTGACACAATCAGTCCATTCGGTCTAATGATTTATTCACACATTCAAGTCCTCACATTGTCACAGGCCAGGACTAGACATGATGGGAGTCACATGACTAACAGGCCAATCCAGATGGGCCCCCGTGATTGTTCTGTGAGAGCAGTGGAGGGCTGCACTGACGTGTTTTCCCCTTTCACCAATGCAAGGGGTACCGCCACCAGCAGAGAGTGTAAAGGTGTCAGTGGCTGGGAGTCCTTAGCTCTGTGGCAGTGAAACCTAGAAGTTAAGGCCACCACAAAGCAATGCTGGCATCCAACAGGACATTGCATGGGGGAGCAGGCAGGGTGTTCCTGGGGGTAGAACTGACTTTAGTTGGCTTCCACCTGGCCTTTGTGGCCAGGAATGCTGTGACAAGAATGTGTTTTTCTTCGGCTTCCTCCCTGCACTGCCTGGAAGCCTTCCAAAGGCAGTGACATCGTCCCCTGATCTGGATTGGGCTAATAGTCTGCAAATGGCAACAATGCCTTTCCCTCCTATCTGTACTAGTGATGTGTGATGTGCTGTCACCGTATGATGAATTTCTCTGCCGCAGCTCCTTTTCATTAGTTGATGGTTTTGGGAGCAGGCACTGAAGAGGGGGCGTGGGCTGTTGTTTTGGACAGCAGCCATGCATCTCCCATCATGCCTAGTTCTGGTGTTAAGTCAGTGGGTGATGAGCACATGACTGATGGATGCTGAGCACACATCTTAATAGTCGGATGACCGGTGAGCTCTAAGTAAGTAGAAACTCCAAGAAACATTATTTGTTTCGAGGGAAGTAGTTGCTGGGTCAAATATGATTACAACTGGCCTTTTCTCCCCTCATTCTTATAATTGCATTATTTTATTTTCTCGGAGAATATTGAATCCCAAGAATAACAGTGCCAAGTCAAATAATGAAAAAGGTCACCGGGTTTTTAACCAACTTCATTCTTAGCAGTGAAACATTCTTTATTGATCACATTGACACATTCCTATCTGATTGATCGGACCCATAAGTGACTGGGCCATGATGTATTTACTACTTTCACCAGCTAATGAATTACAATGAATTATTTACAAACTTCCCACAAGAAAGCACTAATTATTAAGGTTAATGACCATAACAAAAGCCTTCATGAGAAGAGCTTCCCTGATTAGGTTATTGAAAATGGATGAAATGGAGCCCTGATTTTGAAAAGTAAAGCAGGTTTGAATTTTGACATAATGTTGCCACTATCAGGCATATGAATTTCCCAGTAAGTTGCTGAAGAGAGACACTTTGCATGCAGAGAAAAAAGTTCCCCGCTCTTTTCTGTGTATGCAAAAAAAGAAATAAGGTGCAGAAGAAGTGGGATTGAAAACAGAATTCCCAAATGGGCATAAAGCAGAGCTAATACTCCTAGATATTTTAAATTTGTTGAAATTTCAAATGTTGCCGAAACCTCCCTCTGTTGTTGCCACAAAATAAGCTAGAAGTTTTACTGGCTAGAAATAATAGATGAGAGACCAAGGTCTGGCAGACTGGGTCCCATTTTATTGCCTTGGGGCTTCCTGTCTGGCTCAGAGAGGCCCTTGATCTCAAGGACTCTCCACCATGGCCATGTTTTGAGCTGAGAAACACGCTTTTCACTTTGTCCTTCCTCCCCACAATGGAATGGCACCCTGACAGAACAGTATCTATTGTGTACTAGTCTCTAACTCCTTGATTTGTGTTCAGCCCACCTGTTTTTTTCCAAGGAGCAGCAGTGGCGTAGTGGCTAGGAGCAGGTGCACTCTGATCTGGAGGAAACGGGTTTGATTCCCAGCTCTGCCGCTTGAGCTGTGGAGGCTTATCTGGGGAATTCAGATTAGCCTGTGCACTCCCACACATGCCAGCTGGGTGACCTTGGGCTAGTCACAGCTTCTTGGAGCTCTCTCAGCCCCACCCACCTCACAGGGTGTTTGTTGTGAGGGGTGAAGGGCAAGGAGATTATAAGCCCCTTTGAGTCTCCTACAGGAAAGGGGGGATATAAATCCAAACTCTTTTTCTTCTTCTTCCTGAAGGCATTAGCAAGACAAAAGAAAAGCGGGCTATATTAAAGACCCGGAGTATATTATATTTGATTTGAAATTTAATTTATATACCGCCCACCCCCGGAGGGCTCAGGGTGGTGTACAACATGGTAAATGACAACAGCAGCAATATAACAAGGCATTTGCACCAGACCCTGGCAATAATCCATTTGCAGCAGACCCTGGCATTAATCCATCAACAGCTAAGTATAACTAACAATAATATTCCTATCTTAGATTAATTACTAACAACATATTGTAGAGGGTATAAGAATTCCAATTGAAGCTATACGCAGCTCTTTAGATCTCACTTCTCTTTATGACAGTATTTCCCATGCTGAGGCTCACGTGATGATCAAATCTGTTTTGGACACTTGTGAGACCTTGCAGGCTCCCACAGAGCTTCCAATGGAATTGGTTGGCATCAATTTAGAGAAAGATTATTTGAAAATTTCGAATCGATTTTATTATGATTAGAGGTATAATCATGGGGAATCCATTTGCCACTAGTGTCACTAATTTATTCATTACTTCTTAGAAGACTCGATAATTTTTAATGATACAGTTGTTACTTTGCAGATATAATTATGCACAAAAGATGCATTGGTGATATATTTATTGTGTTCTCCAAAACAGAATAGCGTGAGGTGTTTGTTATATGGCTAAACATGATACATCTCCATTTGTTAATGGAATATTTCCTTTTTAGATATTGAAGTTAGGATAAACAATTTTCAGGGGAGTTCTGAACAAACTAAAAAAGCCTGTTCTAGGACAAGGAAAAAGAAGACACAGACTTAGGTCAGTCATGGAATCTAATCTAAGGTCTGTCTCAATAGGATTTGGCTCTAGAAGCTGTTTTGAATGGGACATATACAATGAGTGTGGCGTGTCATGTGGCTTTCTCATCATTCTTTTTCAAGCACAATCAACACACCTTAGATTAAAGATAAAGAAATCTAATCTTCCAAATGAGAAATCAGACCTGACATCTTTCATTTTAGAAATCAAGCACCATCACTCATCCTATGTGGGATATCCTTTCTGTTCATCAAATGATTAGTATGGTAATTCTCTGAAGAGGAAACCAATTGTTCCTCCTGGGCTTGTGGAGGTCACTGAATGGCAGTTAGAGTTGGCAGATCCTCACTAGCCACCACCTAGGGATAGGGGAGTAGGGTTGCTAGACCTGGATTGGGGGATTCCTAGAGATTTCAGGATGGAGCCTGGGGAGGACAGAGTGTCATGATCGGTTCTCCCTCTGTATCAGACAGTGAAGACGAAAGCAGCCTACCACACACCCTTGTTAATCCCCCCACTGATAGCGAAGGAATGTTTCAGGAGTGGGGGTGTGAGAGCAGCTGATCATCAGAAGAGGATGAACCAGCTGTTGATCCAGAGTCCTCTGTGGGGCCCTTGACTTTCTCAGAGTCCACCCTCAGCACCCCAAGCAAACAGTCCTCCCGGTTCACCCACCTCTTTAGAGCAGCATCGCCAATGGTTACGCCTTGAATTAGCTGAGCGTAGACAATCAGCTCGATTAGCTGTTCGTCATTTGTAAGTTACAAGCAGGACCAGCGCCCTGAAGCAACACTCCTCCAGCATTTCCACTCTCACGCTGATAAAAGACAGCTCACAGCCGTGTGTTTTTGCAGAAGGCACTTTGTCACCTTGACGGCTACTCTGCTTTGGTTCTGTGGATTGCTCAGAAAAGCCTGCTTTCCGGCAACGACTTTTGGACTTTGCCCCCTGGACCTGCTTTTTGGATTTGTGTTTTGTATTTTGATGACCTGGTGGACTGGTGAGCTTGCTTACTGGTTCTCAGACTGAACTCTAACCAGTGCCTTGTCTGGTGCCTTAAGAGACATTTCTGACCTGTGTTTAACCTGCAGTAAATATCTATCAGCTGCACCCTGTCTTCTGTCCATCCTTGACAGTCAGCCCGTGACATAGGGACTTCCATCAGGTAGAATGCCATAGAGACCACCCTCTAATGCATCAGTTTTCTGTAGGGGAACTGTAGCCTGGAGATGAGCTGTAATCACAGGGGATGCCCAGGTGAGCATCCCTACTACCAGTCCAAATAGTCAATAGTTAGAACTAGTTAACAAATAGTTAAACAGAACAAGCGTCTGGGGTTAGTATATGGCAGAGTCATGTATGGTCATCTATATGTTGCTTAGTCTCAAAATGATCTCAAGGCTAATATGATCAATGGCATAACAGGTGAGTGTGTGTGCATGCACGTACCATGAAACATATGAGTCCAACCTTTAACAAAGGCCCTTTCCACACAAATCCACTAAAATGTTTCTAAAATGTTTGCAACCCCCCCCCCCCTTACAACACTGTATGTCTGCACTCATCCCCTTGAAATGATTCCTGGTCAACATTTTTTTTTTAGTTCTGTGTTGCATCGATGCTTCAGTGCTTCCCAGCCTCATGCCGCATTCGGTATGCATCATATACTTGATGCTTTGAAGATTGTGCCCCATAAAAAAAACAAAAAGAGAAATGTTGCAAATAAACAAGGAAGGGGAAACTGAGTGAGCTCAGGGAGAAGTTTAGGGAAGCAGAGAAGCGTGGGGAAACTTGAAACATTAGATGTGAGCTTGAACATTAGATGTGGATAGATGGGTACTCCAAGCAGCTCAGAGTAGTCTCTTCTGTACTTTATCTTCACAAACACCCTTTGAGGTAGGTTATACTGGGAAAATGTGAGTGGCCCAAGTTTACCCAATGAACTTAACGAGGATTCGCACCCAGATCTTATGAAACTCTGTTTGCTTCCTGAAAGTACCGTAACTGCCCTTCACTTCTGCATAGCCATGGTGTACTACAGAAAAATCTGGATCGGACTGGGCTTTCAGACAGATCACAGGGAGCGTACATGCATTTCTGCAATTAGTTGGCCATTTCATTCTTGATCACGGCTGCTAAGTTTAAAGTCATAGTTCCATTTATCAATTGATGCATGACTATGCATTTCTTGGTTTTCATTAGTAGGTTACCATTGCTATTATTAAAAATTTCACAGTTGATATACATTTTTAAGCATTTTCATTCTAAGGACTGTCCGAATTATTTCAAAGGGAACTATTCCCAAGGAAGCATGCAAAGAATCGCACCATAAAGACAGACCTACATATTGCAAGCAATACATGCAATATGTTTTCTCTCTAACACTAATGCAGGAGTGTAGAAGATTTCAAGAGACCTAAACCAAGGTGGTTAAAGGTTTCTACTCCTGCTGATTCTGCCTACAATAATTATGTCATGTCCCTGTTGGTCCTGCCATTGGCTGCTGTCCTGATCCTCTTAGCCTTTCTCCTGACGGGTGATTGGAAACTGCTTGGGTTACTGACTTCAGTGTCTGTGTGGCCCCTTCTGCACATGCAAAATAATGGACTTTCAATCCACTTTCACAATTGTTTGCAGGTGGATTTTGCTATTCTGCACAATAAAATCCAGCTGTAAAGTGCATTGAAAATGGATTGAAAGTGTATTATTCTGCATGTGTGGAAGGGGCCTTTGTGTAGACTGATTCCCTGCCTTTGTAGCTCTTCCCATAGCTCCTTGCATTGCTCCCTCCCCTCTCCCAGGGCTTCTCAGTGAAACATTCCTTTTTCTAGCTTTGAAATAATGATGGTTCCTTTGTGATAACAACTCAGCACGGTCATTATGGAAACATCCAATGATGCTTAGCTAATTTCTGTAACTGCTTGCACCTGGCTTGGGGGAAAAGGGAGGCTCCTGACAGTATATCAATCCATAAAGTTACTACCTTTTCAGATCTTTCTGTAAATCCTTAGTGCTAATACCTTGCTGTAAGAGTTCAATAAAGAATATCGTGATCAATCATTCCATTGAGTCTACGGGCACGGGGCATGAAAAATTATTTTTTTCAATCCCTATACCTGGGTTCTAAGACTGAAAAAAAATCTGGTCTGAGGGGAAAAATGTTCTGAGGCAAGGGATGTGTGCTAGGAAGAATGGCAGCAGACATCTGAAAGGGTTTTAAAATTTTTATTCAATTGTAATAATTATTTTGGGTAAAGTTGATAAAGTGCATATGCAGTTGCTGTCTATATGCCATACATTCAAATACTGATAGATTCTTAAGGTCCTCAATCCACTGATTTGTTAGAGGCATGCTTTTATCTTTCCAGCGTTGCAATAGAAGCCTTTTTGCAATAGTACAGGCAAGGAAGGTCCATTTTCGTTGACCATTGGTTAACCTCCACGAGATAGTCAGATGATTTAAAGTACACAGACATTCTGAAAAATCAGTGAACATCTTAATACAAAATTAAGATGAGTGATAATAATTTCTTCCCAGAAAAGCCAACTGACCAGACACGTCCAAAACATATGTTTAAGGGACACATTTGGTGAGTTACAGTGGCAGCAGTTAGATAATTTACTTGTTCCTTTGCTAAAAAGTTGAGGTAGTGTCCAATATATCTTGAACGTGATTTTTTGTCCTGAATAAGTCTCAGCTTAAGATCCATGGAGAGAGCAGGTATAAGCTTTTTAAAGCCATATCCCATTTTCCTGGCCAAATAGGGAAACCTAGCTCCTTATGCTACTCATTTCTAAGACTTTGCGTATCATATTTATCACTATCAAATATTCTGACATTTGGAAGCCATTTATAGAAACTTATGTCTAGATCCACTACTTTTTATACCTTTATCTTTATGTGTATTCTTCTTAAGTTTTTTCTTTGTTGGTTTTTTTGGAACACTAATTGTTTTAAAAAGTTGACAAGTACAGTTTAACAACGCAAGGATTTTAGCTACCCTGAATTTGAAAGAACATGAGCCACATAAGTCAAGTTTTCTCCAGTAGATTTTTCAACATTTAATAATATATTGACATGCATACCTTCATGTGGCCGCAGGAAAGCACGTCATCCAGATGGTCATCCATGTCTGTAGTGCTTTGTCTGGGGTCAGGGGACAGGGGAGGGATCTGAGAGCAACCACCTAGTCTGTTTGCAAAGACATACAATGCCACAAACTTGGTTGTTCAGCCTGGGCAATCTATTGGACTTGCACGCAAGCTCCATTTCTTCAGAACTAAGCTGTCTGTTAAGAATATATGCCCAAATATTTGCAAAAAAATTTGACAATGTAATCTGCATAAAACTATTCATGCCTATACCTGCATGGATTTCTATTAGAACCTTATTTCTGGCAGAGAGAAGCAAAGTCAGCTGATACGCTTTTTTCCCCAAAGGTAAAGTTGGAAACATACCTCTTTTATTCCTGAAAAAGATTTACTTTTAGTATATATAATAGTAAGAATTACCTGCTCCAAAAGACATCTCTCTGCTTGTCAGTATTTCTGTGTGAATCACTGTAGTGGACCTGCCTTCTATTTGAATGGAGGCAAGTCCAGAACATGGACTCATGCAGATCTACAGCAGACAGCCTCTCCTGTGAGTAAAAGGTTCTGCTATGTCCGATCACATTCAATGCAGTGTTGGGACCCAAATTTCAAAAAAGGCTAATTGTAATGAGGCAAGGACAGAATAATGAAGCATGGAGGGATGCAGCAAGCACCCTCCTACGTGGGTAGGTTATTTGAGGCTCACACAGGCCATACTACATACATGTTTCATACAACATACATCTATTGCACAGCACACTGGTGTGGCTGGGCACAGTTTGCAAGTTCCAGAACTAAAGTCAAATATGATTGACATGACTAGGAAAATATCTAGTTAAGTGATTGTGAAATACTTCTAAAAATTAAGGCTTTTCTGGTCCGCTTCTAAGCTGAAATGGTTTCTAAAAGTTAATAGGTATGTAAAGCATGACTTTGGCAGAATGCAAAAATTAAGAATCTTAGAATGGAAGGTCACTGAGCCAAAACAGCTGATTATTTGATCATCAACCTTTCATGTGTGGGTTACAGCTGCAAACCTCCTTATTTACCTTTCTGTGTATTGAATGCATCTAATTGTTGTGGGAGTCGCATGGATACCAAAATAGGTTACAGAGAGGCAGTGCCTTGAAGTAGTCTGAAGGATCATTATATCATTCCTGGGCAAATACTTGAATCACCCTAACCACTCCTATATTTGCGTGGCAAACCAAATACAGATAGCATTGTACACATAAGAATGCCCTTTAGTCACTATCCCAGTTGTGTTTTCTCCAGGTAAATTTACATTTCGTAGCTTGGCAAGACTTTGAAATGCCCTTTTAAATGATGCTTAATAACAGTATGCTGAGACGTGCTCTAAAAACACTGCGGAGATATTAACCAAAATGTCAGTAGTCAGTGTCATAAATAAATGGCAATGATTAGCTACTACCTTTTCACCCCCCCTCTGTCTGTCTACCAATCAGCCGATCAATCCACCCACCCACCCACCCACCCACCCTTGTATCCACTTCCTTTCAGCAGTGGCGTAGGAGGTTAAGAGCTCGTGTATCTAATCTGGAGGAACTGGGTTTGATTCCCCGCTCTGCCGCCTGAGCTGTGGAGGCTTATCTGGGGAATTCAGATTAGCCTGTACACTCCCACACACGCCAGCTGGGTGACCTTGGGCTAGTCACAGCTTCTCGGAGCTCTCTCAGTCCCACCTACCTCACAGGGTGTTTGTTGTGAGGGGGGAAGGGCAAGGAGATTGTAAGCCCCTTTGAGTCTCCTGCAGGAGAGAAAGGGGGGATATAAATCCAAACTCTTCTTCTCTTCTTCTTCTTTCTTCTTTACGGAGCTCAAAGCAACTTACAAATAGATAAAATACATAAAATAGCATGCATTAAAAGCATTAAAAATTAAAATGACAATTCAGGACTGCTAGTATACTTAATAAAATGGGGTCCTAAACACAGTCATCTTCAACTGCCTTCTAAAGATCAAAAGTGATAGGGCCAGATGCACCTTCCTGGGGAGCCTGTTCCATAGACATGGAGCAGCTGCTGCAAAGGCCTTGTCTTCAATCTTTTTTGATTGATGGGACAGTGAAGAGTACCTCTCTTAATTCCCAGACAGGAACATAGAGGAGACAATAGTCCTTCAGATATCCTGGTTCTAAACCATGCAGGTTGATGGTCAAAACCAAATCTTGAATTGGGCTAAGAGTGAATTGGTAGCAGTGTAATTGCTGTTATATCGGGATCACATGCTCCTAATAGCTGAACCAGACCAGTAATCTAACCACAGCATTCTGCACTAGCCACAGTTTCTGGATACGCTTCAAGTAGAGTACATTTAAATAACCCCAGTAGGTGTAACTGAAGCATATATGTCACCATGGCTAGATCTGATTGAACCAGGAATGGATGGGCAAAAGCGCTCTGAGCCACTCCAGCCTCTTGGTTTTTGGGGTTTTTTTTGGTATTTTTTTTGCATTTTTCCACAAAACATTACAAAAGTGAAAAAGATAAATTCAGAAAAGAAAAAGAAGAAAGCATTACTTGGTCTTGCAACGATACCAATCAATACATTGAAGGAAAACTTACCATTTAAATAGTTTGGGTAAGCAAATTCATATAAACGTAAGCACACAAGCTTTAACATAAAATTCATATAAACAAGCACATAAACTTTAACATCCTGATATTGACATATATGCTTAAATAAGATTTTGCAGGGTATGAGACTTAACATAGAGCCCCCATTTTTCTTTAAATTCATGCTCTCGTTTTTCTATTAATAAAGTTTGTCAGTTTAGCCATAATAAAATATTCTCTCACCTTGTCTTCCCAATTTTCTTGAGTGGGATATTCTTCCATTTTCCATCTAGAGACAATAATGATTCTTGCTGCAGTTAATAAACACAGAAATAATTCTTGTTGTTGTTTGGGTAAGTTTTCTGGAAGAATGCCTAATAGCATAATGTTTAGATCCATCTGAAATTTTTAGCATTTTTTGCATTTCTGTGTGGATCATTGTCCATTTTTTTTCACCTTTCTGCAGGCCCACCAAGTATGAAAAAAAGATCCAGTCTTTTCTTTACAGTTCCAGAATATTGCCCTTATATTTTTGTCCATTTTTCTAATATCTTCTGGGGTTATGTACCATCTCTAAAACATCTTATACCAATTTTCTTTTAACAGTTTGCATGTAGTAAATCATATATTTTTAGCCCATAATGTTTCCCACTGTTGAAAAGTAATCTCCTCTTGAAAAGTTTGTATCCATTCAGCCACCTGATTTTCTAAGGCGACTTCTGCATCCAGTAGCATTCCCAAACTGTGAACCTGGCTTTTCAAGGGAGTGTAACTCCATAAAAGTCAAGAGAGATCTGAAATCGCTGGTCAGCCTTCCTGCTAGACCAGGGAACCACTGTCTTGTCAGGATTAAGTTTCAGCTTGTTCACTTTTGTCCAGCCCCTTACTGGCTCTAAGCACTAGTTCAGAACATCAACAGAATCCTTGGAATTAAGGGAGAAAGAAAGGTAGAGCTGGTATCATGTGCATATTGGTGATAGTGTAACTAGAACCTCTGATGACCTCTTCCAGCAGTTTCACCCAGTTATTAAATAGCATGATGGATGAAGTGGAACCCTGTGGTACCCCATAGGCCAGACCTGGGCATCTGGCCCACCAGATGACCCTAACTGGCCCCCCTGCCGTGCTGGGGAGCGAGGCGCCTTTGAAAGCCCTGCAGAAGCCGGTTGCCTTGGCTGCCGGCTTCTGCGGGGCTTTCAAAAGCACCTCGCCCCCCTGCCTTTTGGCCCGGCCCTCCACAATATTTTCTGTTTCTTATGCGGCCCCATGGAAAAAATAATTGCCCACCCCTGCCATAGGCCATAGGGATGAGCAGGAATTTCCCAATACTACCTTCTGAGACTGACCCACAAGATAGGACTCATACCACTATAATATGGCATCCCCCAGTCCCAATGTAAGAATAATTTCAGTAGGATACTGTGATAGATACTATTGAAGGCTGCTGAGAGATCCAGCAGAACTAACAGGGTCACATTCTCCCTGTCTAGTTCTCAGTAGAGGTTATTTACCAAGGTGATGAAAACCAAGGTGAATGTCAAATTTGGGCCTGAAACCTGATTGAAATCGGTCCAGAAGATCAGTCCCTTCCAAGAACCCCTGGAACTAAGAAGCAACCACCCATATAAGCACCTTGCCAAAGAGTGGACTATTTGAGATTGGTCAGAAGTTCTCTAATACAGTAGGGCTTAGGGAGGGTTTTTTCTTTTTTTTCCAAAACAGGTTTAATCACTGCCTTCTTGAACTTGGTTTCCACTTGGATTCCTTGCAGTTTGTCACCTCTGTCATTTCCCTTAACATCTCTAAGAAGTCCTTGGGGTGGAAAGTGGCTTCAAGTCACAGCTGGCTTATGGCAACCCCATAGGGTTTTCAAGGCAAGAGACATTTGGAGATGGGCTGAGAGAGATCTGAGAGAACTGTGACTTGCCAAAGGTCACTCAGCAGGCTTCATGTGGAAGAGTGGGGAACTGAACCATCCATCATTTCTGTACTACCTATCCGTACGTCCGACCACTCACCATCAACTATACCATTGACCATTGAATCTCAAAGGCCTTTGAGCGATTGCTGTTATATTTAAATTGTGTGCCTCCCACCTTCTGTTTATATCTCATCCCCCATTGCTCACGTTTATGATGAGATTGGGATTATTATAGGCTAAATGGAATGCAATATTTACCACCATCTGTGAATTTATTTTAGATTTTGCCACTCCAGTTTTATTATAATGTTTTATTCTATATAGAGTTTTCATTGTTTGTAAGCCACCCTGAGCCTGGCTGTGGTCTGGGATGAGTGGGGGGTATGTATAATTAAATTAAATTAAACCCAGTTCTTCAGATCAGAGTCCATCACTCTTAACCACTACAGCATGCTGGCTCTCTAAGAAGTCTTTTCGTCTCATAAAAAGCTCTTCCTACCATTCCTTTCATGTACTGATTATTGTAGCATCCTGCCAACCTCTCCTATATACCTCAAGGTTTCATTTTCTTTTTAAAAGAAGCACGTTTGATTCTGCACAGAGCCACGTTGACTCTGAAGCCAGAGACTGCAGATACCTTCTTTAGATTCTGAGAGGATAGCAGACTATAAAAGCATCTGCTAGAGTTAAGGAGTCAGATCCAGCCTTAGTACTTCCAGTCACCTTGAAAGATTCTAAGTTATTTTCTGTATCACTCAGGAGTATTTGTGGGAGGGAGTTTTCCAGCCCACTTTCCTGCCTTTGTAAAATATCAGTGTATTTACTATAACAGCAAAAAAAAAAATCTTTTGGGTGGTACCGAAAAGAATTCCTGGATAGCAGGTTGGGGTGGGGGAATAATTTTCCTATCACCTCCTCCAGACATTGAAGAAACTGATCAGGCTACTAAAAATAAAGACAGTAGCAACCCTCATGTTAACCAAGATAAGATTACTAAGATAAAGGGAGCAAGGACTATATTAAGTCGTTTTCCGGACAGCTTATTAAAATGCAGATTGGATGCCAACCCCTGTCCACAGCAATTCATTACAATGTCAAGATTTCGGATCCCTGCGGTGAGAGCAGTTACTGTGCTCCTGAATGTGATCATTATAGTCTTGTTCTTCACATTTTTCCTCGTTTTGAAACGTTGCACTATCAATTATCAAAATTTCTAATTCTCAGTCGGGAAGAATCCTTCTCCTGGGACTTGAAACTGGCGCTGCAACATCAAAGAACAGTATTTTTTAAAAAGAAAATTTAATTAATGCAGAATTATACAATGAATCAGAAAACTTATTTGAACGTGCAGTAATCAACCTGAAGTTACACATGACCTACTAAAAGTTAGCAGTAATATTCTCTGGTTTGTTTCCCAAAGCAATCTGGTTGTGGTTGATCAGGAACGTATCTGCCTATAATGGCACGTGGGGCCAGCAAGCAGGGCTTGCTTCCATTTCCAGTCTCCAAATGGAGGTCCGGTATGGGGCTGGCCTGCTCAAGGGTGGTCCTAGCCGCACTCAAATTGAAGCTGGCTGCTCTGGAGCCTCTGGCTTTATACTGTTGGCTTCACCCCCCACCCCTAAGCTTTACCCCCAGTCATGTGGAGCTTGATGGGTGGAGTCAACATTATAAAGCTAGAGGGATTGAGAGCAGCTGATTTCAGTCTGAACTCAGTTTAGGCTGGGCTTGGAGCTGGGTCCAAGCCTGGCCTTAGCTAAACTCAAATGGGCCCTTGCTGCTCCCATCTCCATGTGGAGACCGGGTGTGGCACATTTGACCTCCACATGGAGAGGCCTTCAACTGCACTCTTGAACGGGGAGTTCCCAACTGGGTTGCAGTTGGACGGATGCAGCCACAAAATGTGCCCCCCAGCAGCTATGCCTGGGGATTGAGACCCCCTGCCCCATCCCCCCAGATACGCTGCTGTGGCTGATGGAACTAGTGGAACAGTGTATGAGTGTGACAGGCCTTTTCTACCAACTGAGGAGATGCACACAGCCTCCTATGATTTTTGGGATTTAAGTTTGCTTTAAACGATATATATCATCATCATCATCATCATCATCATCATCATCATCATCATCATCATCATCATCATCATCATCATTTAATCAATCAATCAATCAATCAATCAATCAATCAATCAATCAATCAATCAATCAATCAATCAATCAATCAATTAATTAAATATGCCACCCTATCCCCGAGGGGCTCAGGTGTTCTAAAGGTAGCAAGGGTACAGGCTGCTGTGAGGTAAGTTTTGTGGTGCACAAGGAAATGATTGAGATCACTGAGGCATGATTAGAACATAAATAGCTAAGGAGATGTATTTCTTTAGGAATAAATCAGCAGCACAGGTATCCAGGAATTGGAGAAGAAAACCAGAAAAACCTGCTCCAGATGATCTGATGACTGTTTGTCTGTTCATCCATCCTTCCACCAGTTTCATTTAGAAATGCTGGCAGAGAGTACAAGAGCAGAAAAGGGCGTGAGTGACTTTTCTTATGAAGCTTGCTTATTTTTCTCCCAACCTGGCAAGCATTCAGGTTGAGCATCTTCAGCCAAAGCTTTTTTGAAATGTCGTTAATGAAGTTGACTCTCCCCCAGCCATTTTTCTGCAATGAAGAGTCAAGTGTTAAACTTTGGAACCCCGCAGAATCGGAGCTCTTCTTGTTGAATTTAGGGTGTTGATGTTTTGCTACGAGTCATAACAAAGCCAGATTGCTATTCACAGTGCAAATCCATACACTCTATAAAATGGTGTCAGATAATTTAGTTACCACATTTTTAACAGCTTCTAGGCCAGCAAATATCCTTCGGTTAGCTAAATTCCTTGTTCAGACCATGAGAATTCAAGCAGTCCGTGACAAGACATCTTCTCTAATATGGTATAATCTTTCTTTTCTGTATTGAATTCTTTCTGTCTTCCTTTTTATTCCTCATTAGGATTGATTTATACTACTCAAGATGTGTAGGTCAGAGAAAGAAAGAAAGAAAGAAAGAAAGAAAGAAAGAAAGAGAGGAAAGAAGAGAGGAAGGAAGGAAAGAAAAAAGGAAGGAGGGAAGAAAGAAGGAAGGAAGAAAAAGAAAGAAAGAAGAAGGAAGGAAGGAAGAAGAGAAGAGTTTGGATTTATATCCCCCCCTTTCTTTCCTGCAGGAGACTCAAAGGGGCTTACAATCTCCTTGCCCTTCCCCCCCTTTCGGCTTACCCTGTGGTGGGGAGTGAGGAGGGCTGAGAGGCTCCGAGAAGCTGTGTTGTGGGGATTGCTGGGCAGGAGTGTACAGGCTAATCTGAATTCCCCAGAGAAGCCTTTACAGCTCAAGCGGCAGAGCTGGGAATCAAACCCAGTTCCTCCAGATTAGATACATGAGCTCTTAACCTCCTATGCCACTGCTGCTCCAAGGAAGGAAGGAAGGAAGGAAGGAAGGAAGGAAGGAAGGAAGGAAGGAAGGAAGGAAGGGAGGGAGGGAGGGAGGGAGGGAGGGAGGAGGGAGGGAGGAAGGGAGGGAGGGAGGGAGGAGGGAAGGAAGGAAGGAAGGAAGGAAGGAAGGAGGGGGAGGGAGGGAGGAGGGAGGGAGGGAGGGAGGGAGGGAGGGAGGGGAGGGGGGAAGGAAGGAAGAAGGAAGAAGAAGGGAAGGAAGGAGGGAGGGAGGAAGGGAGGGAGGGAGGGAGGGAGGAAGGGGAAGGAAGGAAGGGGAGGGAGGGAGGGAGGGAGGGAGGGGAGGGAGGAGGAGGAAGGAGGAGGAGGAGGGAGGGGGAGGGAAGGAAGGGAGAAGGGAGGAGAGGAAGGAAGAAAGGAGGGGGGAGGGAGGGAGGGAGGGAGGAGGGGGGGAGGGAGGGGAGGAGGGAGGGAGGAAGGAAGGAGGAAGGAAGGAATGAAGGAAGAAGGAGGAAGGGGAGAGAGGGAGGGGGAGGGAAGAGGAAGGAAGGGAAGGAAGGAAGGAAGGGAGGGAGGGAGGGAGGGAGGAGGGAGGGAGGGAGGGAAGGAAGGAAGGAAGGAAGGAAGGGAGGGAGGGAGGAGGGAGGGAGGGAGGGAGGGAGGGAGGGAAGGAAGGAAGGAGGGAGGGAGGAGGGAGGGAGGGAGGGAGGAAGGAAGGGAGGGAGGGAGGGAGGGAGGGGGGAGGGAGGGAGGGAGGGAGGGAGGGAGGAGGAAGGAAGGGGGGGAAGGAAGGAAGGAAGGGAGGGAGGAGGAGAAGGAGGAGGAGGAGGAGGAGGAAGGAAGGAAGGAAGGAAGGAAAGAAGGAAGGAGGGAAGGAAGGAGGGAGGGAGGGAAGGAAGGAGGGAAGAAAGGAAGGAAATGGCACCAGCCCCCTAACATAACCCTTAAAAAGGGTGAATTCCTAATTGTAGCATGTTGGACATGTACAAGAATTCAAGCACATGATAATGGGCAGTGGAACTGAAATCATGCAGAGCCTAAGTGCCCAAGTGTAAGGGGACTCATGATGTGCCAGCACCATTCAAAATAAGGGAAAAAAGCTGTTACCTTAAAGTTGCTGGGCCTTTCCCCACTCCCTTCCATCCCCCCTATGCTGCGCAAAGGCTTGGCTCTTAAGCTATTGTGGCATCCCAGGGCCCAGAAGATCCCCACGCCCAGCTCTGTCTTGCGGGGTAGATCAAAAGGCTTCGCCGTTAGGGCGCCTGGGATGCCACGCGCTAAGGGGGCGCGACAGCGGCAGCGTCGGGGCGGCTGAGCTGTGGCCGCCCCTGCCGTGGGGAGGGAGGAGGAACCCCGCGCTACTCTCCTCAAGTAGCGCGGGGCTTCCGGTAAGTGGGGAAAGGCCCCCAGTCTCATCAACTAAAGTTCTGACTGCCAGTCAGCAGGCAGCAACCAATGGGCTTTTGAAAGGCGCGAAACTCAAATGATTTTCATCAATGAGCACACGCAAGAGAGCTTTTAGTGTCACAGAACTCATATGAATGTTTGCTCAGAAGCAAATCCCACAGAATACACTGAGGCAGTGTCATGCTGAATGTGCCATCGTGGCAAACTGCTTCCTCCCTTTGCCAGCTTCCAGACTTGTTTTTACTTTGTTGAGGATTTTCACTTTCTGACATTATAAAGCTTTGACCCAGAAGGCCTGAGAGTTTGATTGTAGGTTTTTATTTCAATCTGCAAAATGCATTTTTCACTGTTCTTAGCTAAATTGCAGTTTTGAATCTGGAGAATAATAATTTATGAATCAATGGCACACTTGTGGTCTCCAACCGATTGAGTGTGCATTCCCTCCAAGTTTCAATCTTGCTAACACACACTCTTCCGTGTCTTGAACACTCACCCTGCCTCAGATCCCAAAAGTCCCACCATTTCTGGAACCTTCTTAACAACGATTTTTTCTCTCTCCCTTAGAAGGAGATCTCTGTCCATTTACCTCTCTTTGTATTTTCCTGCTCCTTCCTGCCTTCCCTCTCAGTGCAAGGCTGTGGTTCCAGGACTGGCATTCCTTATGCCTATGGAGACTCCACAGCTCTTTCTCTCTCTGAAGTTCAGTGTGTTTAATGGCCCTTTAAATTGAATTAGCTCAACCTTAGAGTTTGCATTCTAAGATGAGATAAACAAAGAAAGGAAACCAAACAAAAAACCCAAACCAGCAAGGGGGGGGGGAATACACACCATTATTCACTTTGTTACAGTGGGTGGAAATATCCCCATTAGGTGTCATGTCAATGCAGCACTGTTAATTCAGCTATAGACTGCAGAGGAGGTAGTGCGGGAGTAACGCAAGAATGAATTACAGCCCATCACTGAGGAAGTCTTTGCGAAAACGCGACTTATAAACCGCAGACTGCATTTTGGTTGGAGTCAGAAAAACAACCTTGTGGCTGAACCCCCTTAAGTAGTGAGCCAATTAAGTGCTGCAACTTTTGTGCAGACTAAAAGACGGTTGTTGCCTGTACACTGCTTATACTCCTTTTTAGGAATTACCATCTCTAAAAGTCGGGAGACGTCCCATTTGTTGACTAAATTACATCTCTTTCTGGTAGGCACAAGGCCACCATGTTCTTGTTATGTTTGTGTAATATTTTTGATATGTAACACACATTTATGTTAGAGTACCTGTCACTATTAAAATTGCACTGCACTTTATCTCCTTTGTAATGCCATAATTGTTTGTAAACACTGAATTAATTGTAGGTGATTTTTCTCTCAAGGCCTTATATCAGGGTGCTTTGCTCCATCAGCTCCTAATTCTAACATTCCTCCCTAGAATGCTATTTCAAGGAGTGATCGCTTCTCTTATGCAAAACGCAGAAAATACCTGAAGAAACATTCCATGAATACCACGGATGTCTTCTGCTAATGATGGCACCTGGCACGGGTGCTTTTCCTGCATCAGGAAAAGGTGTCTTACCACGTAGTTCCAAGTTCCCGCCTTTCCTGCCTCAGATTGGGAAATAAATACCACCCAGATCAATAACAACCAGCGATTAGAAGATCCTGCAAGGAGCCTTGACTGTCTCGGAAGCACAAATTCTCAGGTTGAAACAGATTTACAAATACTGTCTATGCAAACTAGGTCAGGGGAAGGGTGGAGGAATATGTTTGCTGCAAAGACAGTTCTAATTTTATTCGTGTTTGATCCAGGGCTTACAGCCAAGATTTTTTTTAAAAACGCCAAGATATTTTTAAGAAAGAAGTTGACAAATTTTCTTCACTTTTGGTCTGTTTTTATTCTAACACTGCCTCAATTCCTCACACAAGTAGGGAAATCCTTAGCACAGTTACACCCTTCTAGTTGCACGGGGGTCAGTGGACTCAGAAGAGCATGATTGTTCAGAACTGAACTGTCAATTCGTTCTCCCGTCTTTATTCTAGAAGACTGATCTACAGAAGCTCTTTCTCACCTTCTGTTTTTGAATCACACTCCCCCCAGTAGCTCCTTCCTTGTAAAGTACATTTTCACAAGACTGTTGTGACTGTCTGGATCTCTTCGGCAGAGAGAATAAATTAAAGTACTGCCCCACCCCTCGGGTAGTTATCTGAACTAATTTCATTTGAATGGGTTTTATAAGGCTGTCTTCCTTTCTTCTTCATTTTTACTACCGTAAACAACATGTTCCATTTGTCCTCGGTAAATCACTGTTCTCGTTTTGCTTTCAGGAGAGTAATTGGAGATGCCTTTTGAAAATATTGCTAACGCAAGTATGCGTGCAATAGAGCATCTGTTTCCGGGATGCAGCTCCTCTTCCCAAATTTCCAGAGGTTGAAAAGGAGATCCTGAGGAATTAGAAATGAACAGGAGGAGACTGTAATAGGTAGCATGTTGGTGGAAAATATAGACAGTTAAGCAGAATAATACACAAATGACCTTTGTTGGCATTAAACATCAAAAATCGAGTATTTCAGTTTGAGTCAAGTGTCCTGATAGCTATTAGCAGAAACGTAGCTACCTACGCTGTTCTTTGCAAGTGCTGATTGCTTAATAAGCAGCGTACTATTTTCCTATCAGAAAACAGTGTGCCCCCTTTAAGCAGTGGCTTAATGAATGTTTCTTGCTGGGGTACATAAAATGTGCAATGTAACAGCACATGCTCAGTAGTTTCTAGTTGTCTCAGGAGCAGCAGTGGCGTAGGAGGTTAAGAGCTCGTGTATCTAATCTGGAGGAACCGGGTTTGATTCCCAGCTCTGCCGCCTGAGCTGTGGAGGCTTATCTGGGGAATTCAGATTAGCCTGTGCACTCCCACACATGCCAGCTGGGTGATTTTGGGCTAGTCACAGCTTTTCGGAGCTCTCTCAGCCCCACCTACCTCACAGGGTGTTTGTTGTGAGGGGGGAAGGGCAAGGAGATTGTAAGCCCCTTTGAGTCTCCTACAGGAGAGAAAGGGGGGATATAAATCCAAACTCTTCTTCTCTTCTTCTTCAGTGAGCAAGAGCAGAGTCTTTCACTATATGGTGTAAGTACCTATTGCTGAGGGTAGCTGTTGAGAGAATATGGCGAGCCGACATGAAGGTTTGTCAGAGCTGAGGGTGAAATAAGAAGGGAGGTTTCCATAAATGGGCATTACACTGAGGCTCAGTGATGAACAGGCCCTGTGTGCTTGGCAGTACAGTCAATGTCCAAGACCATTTGCTTCAGCATCTAAAAGGTTTGTAGAGGGTCTTCAAAGGGACACCCATTGACTTGATTTTGCTGATGAGTTACTTGATCCACTTCAGTTGAAAGGATTCAGACAACATGAACCAAACTAGGCTTCCTGACTTGGACCTAAAATGGAGGCACAGCCACAATTTGAAAGTAAGTGGCCACTCTTTCGTCTCCAAGAGATTTAGACCCGTTTCTAAACAAAGGGTTGTGTAGGCAACACAGTTGGGAATTCCTAGCAGTTGACGAAGGAAGTGTAATTGGGCTTGTCCAAGTCATGTGATGGCATCACATATCAAGTTGGGCACACCATAGAGGACTTGGGGAAGCAATTTAGCTTTGACGACTCAAATAGTGGCTGTGACAAACTGTCTTTGGTGTAGAAGAACCGGTAAACCTCAGCTGTTCTGTGTTTTGCAAAGTTAGTGGCCTAATTTAGCAGAGTAAATAATCACAGACCATGCAGGTTAGCTTAAGATAAAGTTTACTAAGGAAAATAGAAGGGAAGGGTTACACACAGATAAAAAACAATAAGTAGTCCTCTAGGCTGAGCTACATGCTGATTCTACATTGTGAGAAAGTGTGACATTAACTGACTGAGAACAAAGGAAGGAAGTTACTCCACAACTTCCTCTTGAGCTAGCTGATGTGACTGGCAACACATCTTTTTTGGCAATATACTGATTAGCCTGTGGCAATCAGTAGACCACCTCACTAATACAGAGAACTAGTTACTAAATACCCCATAGGCTGTATGGTAACTAGCTACTCACAAACAGCATCATTAACTCTTTCAGGGCTGAAGAGCTGGAATTTGCTCACTCGCTCAGGTCAGTCATTGTGCAAGAATGTGGTTTAAACTAAGTTTCAGATATGGGACACTTATCATCAAGGCAAGATCTGAAATCACAGCTGAAGTTGTTTCATTAACCAGAGTTATGGATTTGTGTGAGATATGAATGTGTACATCTTGGCTTGTTTGAAATATCAGCTGGGTCTCTGGGAGACATGGGGAAAGAAAGATGTTCTGAAACCAGCATAGGTCAAGGCAACCGAGGATTGGAAAAATAACCTGCAAACTGAATCCTGGTTTCACAAACTAACCACAGTTTAAAGTAAACCACATTTTGGCCATTATATCTGAAGCCAGCCACATACAAAATGTTCGGAGAATCTCAGTGAGGTTGGATACCGGAAAACTGCTTCTTCAACTTCACCCCGCCCCCCTCCATGGCTGGTCCTTGACTTGCAGTTCAATCCTAGGGATAGTTACTCCAGTCCAAGCCCATTCATTTCAATGAGCTTTAGACTATAATAAATCTGCATAGAGTTATGAATAGTGTAATCATGGTGTAGGGGTTAAGAGTGGGTGAACTCTAATCTGGAGAACCGGGTTTGATTCCCATCTCCTCCACATGAGTGGTGGAATCTTATCTGGTGAACCAGATTTGTTTCCTCATCCTACATTCCTGCTGGGTGACCTAGGGCTAGTCACAGTTCTCTCAGAACCCTTTCAGCCCCACCTATCTCACAAGATGTCTGTTGTGGGGAGAAGAAGGGAAAAAGGTTTAGAAGACCTTTTTAATCTCCTTATGGAAGAGAAATGCGGGGTATAAATTCAAACTTTTCTTCTTCATCATCTTATTGTGAAATCATGACATAAAGTGTCTAAACAACCGTGATTTCTCAAGCATGCAAGAAAAACCTACTGACTCCCTTCTCAGAACAAAACTTTGATACTAGACAGTGTTCTCATGGATGAACTACTGCAGTGCACTTTACACAAGACTTCCCTTGAAGACAGTTTGGAAACTTAAACTGGTGCAAAATATAGAAGCTTGATTAGCTTATGGACCAATCAATATATATAATATGTTGAACGTGCTCCACTGACCATCTGTTTGTTTCTTAGATCAATTCAATGTACTGATTATTACCTACAAAGCCCTTTGGAAATGGGGAACCCTCTCTCTCATTAAGTCCAGTATATCAAGATTTGTTACAGGTTGCATCTTACAAAGAGGTTAGAACACTATCTACTTAAGGGCCCTATTTTGGTAGAAAGATGACTACATGTATTTTCTGCCTGTATTTATCAAATGGAATCAAGATGTGTACCATGAGAAACCTCCTCTAATGCATCAAATTAGTTGTGGTAACTGCCGCAAAAATGATTTTACAGCATCTCGATTAGCTGTCTAAGCTTTCATGGTCAGTTGTGACAAACCTTGTACGACCACTTCCTCACATTTATTTTTTGATCTAGTAAAAAAAAAAAGTGTTATACTCTTCCAAAAAATTCCTGTCCAGAATTGTGTGCAGCACACATGCACCAGCACAAAATTGTAGTTGTTAGAAGAGCAAGGTAAAAAAGAAAAATCTGAGCTCCCCCCACCTCCCCGAACAATGGTTTGTACTCCTTTGGCACCATTATCCTACCATTGGCCACAAATGTCAGACACCAACAATCCACACTTTTCTGCCTCCTATTCCAAAACAATGCTTGTAAGATCTTTTCCTGCTGTATACTGTACGTGACATGTGGCAATTCCAAAAATGTCTCCTTCATGACCACTGATTTGTTATTAACAAGGGGGGTGGGGAGAATGATTGAGGGACTGGAGCACCTTCCTTATGAGGAGAGGCTGCAGCGTTTGGGACTCTTTAGTTTGGAGAGGAGAGGTCGGGGGGGCGGGCGGGATATGATTGAAGTCTATAAAATTATGCATGGGATAGAAAATGTTGACAGAGAAATTTTTCTCTCTTTCTCACAATGCTAGAACCAAGGGGGCATACATTGAAAATGCTGGGGGGAAGAATTAGGACTAATAAAAGGAAACACTTCTTCACACAACGTGTGATTGGTGTTTTGGAATGTGTTGCCACAGGAGGTGGTGATGGCCACTAACCTGGATAGCTTTAAAAAGGGCTTGGACAGATTTATGGAGGAGAAGTCGATCTATGGCTACCAGTCTTGATCCTCCTTGGTCTGAGATTGCAAATGCCTTAGCAGACCAGGTGCTCAGGAGCAGCAGCAGGCCACTGCTTTCATATCCTACATGTGAGCTCCCAAAGGCATCTGGTGGGCCACTGCGAGTAGCAGAGTGCTGGACTAGATGGACTCTAGTCTGATCCAGCAGGCTCTTTCTTATGTTCTTATGATTAGAGTGGGCAAGTTGTTCCTTGCGGAGAGCTTAGGAGATGGTTTCTCAAATTAGGAACCACCATGAAGTAATAAAATTGACATTCTCCCCTTTACATGGTGTGCATTGCAAGAAAAGAAACACAATTATTTCACAGCTAGGGTAGGCTTTGGCATCTGCCTCACCCACTGGTGACATCAGCATGGTTTTTTGGGGCAGGTGCAGATAATGTAAAGGAAACAGCTCTTAGGATACCGTGGTGGGTAGAGGTAATGGTGGCTGATGATAGAGGGGAAGAAGATGGATGTTCCGCAAAAGAGTCAGGCAAGTGGATCTGGGAAAAGGGAGAGAAGGGGGAAAGCAGCTGGTGGTTGTGAGACTGTGACCTCCTTTTGTACTTGCGACTCCAGCCTCTGCCAGAGCAAGTGGGGAGGCAGCCACAAAGAGGGGGAGTCAGTGGAAGCAGCAAATCTTCTCGCCCTTGAAATTTTCTCAGTTTCCCAGTTGTTTTTTTATATAACTTTGGCCTCTTTCACACATGCGGAATAATGCACTTTCAATCCACGTTCACAATTGTTTGAAAGTGGATTTTGCTATTCCACACAGCTGCAAAGTGCATTGAAAATGGATTGAAGATGCATTATTCTGCATGTGCGGAAGGGGCCTTTTGTGTAATATTGTAACCCCCTTTGTGCCCTGTTGGAGAAAGGCAGGTTAAAAGCATGTGAAATAAATAAATATTTTGTTTGCTACCAGAGACAGCAAGGCATTTAAATGTTGTTCCAAACAAGAATTAGTGACAAGCTTCAGATGGTGAAATATGATACATGTTCACCCTTGTCATTTATTATTTTTAGCTCATTTCTTCTGTATGAGTAGCAGGTGATAAAGGAATAAATCATCCTTTTTGGAGTAGGAAAACAAGTCTGACAGGCAGATAGTAAAGCTTATTAAATGCTATCAATCATTAGCATTTCTGGTTGTTGGAATGGAGCAAAAAAGTGGTTCTCAAAACTGGGGGACTTGTTCTGATACTTCTTAAAAAGAGCACTCCTACAGCAATTTTGATTAGTTGCTCCACCTTGAGAATCAAGAATTGACAGTGTCCTGAGATGGTGGCAGGGCTCCTTCCCCCCCGGGCGCCAGTCCACTGCTTGGGACTTGCCGGACCCAACCCCCCACTCCTTGGTGGCATCCTTAAGCTGTGAGAAAGCTGCCCTGCCACTGACAACTGCAACCCAGAGAAGAGGTCAATGGCAAGGTGAGAAGCCTTCTCCACCCCTTCCCTCCACAGCAGCAGAGGCGTGGAGCAGTCAAACAGTAGCAGCTGTGGAGCAGTCAAACAGTAGCAGCTCAGATGGGTGGCCTCCCCACCACCCCAAAACCACAGGGAAGCACTCATGTAGGGTGACTGGGCAGGGCAGAAGGAGGTGGAGGCAGGGGCACCAGAGCAAATGGTTGACTCCAGGAAGGTGAGCTGCATCACCCAGGTGGACCTGGGAAAGCCAGGGCATGAGCCAGGAGGTCAACCCAGACCCGAGGGATGCCTCGGTGCTGCAGGTCAAGCCTTTGCATCTGGAGGCAGTGAGGAGGTGGGGCTAAAGGAGTATCTTGGGAAAGGTGGGATCAAGGTCAGAGGGGCAATAGGGACAAAAAAGGTGGGCTCGGTATAGCTGACCTTGTCAGATCTCAGAAGCTAAGCAGCGTCTGGACTTAGGATCCTTCTGCACATTCAGAATAGTGCACTTTCAATCCACCTTCAATGCACTTTGCAGCTGGGTTTTACTGTGCGAAATAGCAAAATCCACTTGCAAACAACTTTGAAAGTGCATTGGAAGTGCATTATTCTGCACGTGCGGAAGTGCCCTTAGATGGGAGACCATCGTGGAAGGCAATGGCCAACTACCTTTGCTTCTCACTTGCTTTTAAAGCTCCTTGCTGGAGTCACCATCAGCTGTGACTTGATGACACTTAAGTACACAATCAAACAGGTTGAGGCAGAGCAACTCTAGGGCTATCTGGATGCCTTGTGCTCTTTGTATTTGCCAGTTACATTTTTTTATTAGTCTTTAGACAGCTTTACATTACAATTCTAGGAGTTTTCCTAGAATATGGCTGGAGTTTTCCATTTCTGTGTATAGTGTTCTTGCTGCTGCCACTCTCATATGTAAAAAACAAAGTTCCATGTCTTCCTTCCAAGGATCTATGCATAAATCCTGACAGATAAACCTCAGGTTTCATTTGTATATTTGTCTAAAATATTTTGAATTATTGTATGTATTAACCCCTGAAATTCCTTAGCTTTTCCACAAGCCCACCATAAGTGATAGAACGTCCCTTCTTGATGTTCACATTTCCAACACTCATTCAACATCTTTTTATACATTTTTGCTGTTTTCTCTGTTGTTATACACCAAAGGTCCTTCGTTTTATTAAATTTTTATTTCAAATTAGAGCTCAGTAGATATGTATTGTCGAAGGCTTTCACGGCCTCAATCACTGGGGTGCTGTGCGGTTTCCGGGCTGTACGGCCGTGTTCTAGCAGCATTCTCTCCTGACGTTTCGCCTGCATCTGTGGCTGGCATCTTCAGAGGATCTGAAATGAGGACATCATCAGATCCTCTGAAGATGCCAGCCACAGATGTAGGTGAAATGTCAGGAGAGAATGCTGCTAGAACACGGCCATACAGCCCGGAAACCACACAGCAACCCTGCTCAGTACATATTTAAGCCCCTTTGACTACATGCTTTCCCAAAGTTCAAAGTTATACCCAAAGTCAGTAGCCCATTTTATCATATTTTTTTTCCCACTTGGATGACACGTGAACAATTCAAATTTTACTTCAAGTCTATCTTTGGGTCAGAAATGACTTTAGTGGCACCGATGGACCATCTCCATTAACAAATGGATAAAACAAACGCATCCCTATTGTTATTAGACCTACCAGCTGCTTTTGATACAGCAGATACCATTATACTGTGGCAGCTCTTGGAGAGTGATATAGGATTGAGTTTGACAGTGGTGAGATTACCTGTATCTTACAGGTGGTGATAAGGCATACTGAGTCACAGTTGTGGGGCTGGCATAATCATTTGACTACCCAGCAAAGGCCAAGCTGGGGATTATGGGATCTGTATGGACCAAAGCCTTGTGGGACAGTATCTGTAGTAAGGAGGAGAATTGGTTGGGTCCAGTCCATGGGGTCTAATGTGGATGGGGGAATTACACTATGTTCATTAATATCGTCAGTGAAGTTTAATATTGATTTTAGGGGGCTGCCGCATTATCTTTGTACATTTTAAACCTAACACTACAGCGTGCTTTGGGGTGCCCTCCTGCTGAGACCTTTTGCTACAAATTTCAGTCCTGTTAGCACTACTGGATTTAGGTAGGAAGGTATAACATGTGACAGGCTTAAGGTTGCTCCAGAAGATGTCAAATGAGGACATCAACATTCCCATAGATCCAAGCGGCACATTTGGGATTTAGATCTAGTTCTCCGGAAGCAAGAGCTCAGGATGTAAAGTCCAGGCTGTCCTTTTATTTCTTTTATTTCTCCTTCCACAGGTGCAAATGAATAAATATTTCTGGGATGTAGGGTTTTTTTTTTCAAAATCGTAGAAACTTTCACTCTCTTTTTTTCTTTCTGCCCCTGAAAAAAAGCACACAAAGGCTGGTTAATATTTAATCGATGAGCTCATTTTACAGGTTTTAGTTTAAAGGTAACCATAGCACACACACACATGCATTATTGATTGGCAATCGGCACTGGAGCTTCTCCGGAATCCTCTTTCCTTTAGATGTTGGCTTCAAATGAGCGGCGCCTCCGTCACTGGCACACAACTTTGATATTGTTTTAAGTGTCAGAAACTGGCGAAAGCGATGACAGCCCACACCAGGAGGATGTAAGCAGGGCGCATTGACGGATGGGACAATGATTAAGAGTGACACGAAGGGCCAGGGCGAGAGGCAGCCGAGAAAAGTCCGATTTCGGATTGCATCTTCGCACAGTGGGAGAGTGCTCAAGGAGGTGTATGCGGATGGAGAAACGTCCGACTCTCTCGATTCGGAATGCACGAGCAGCTCCGAGACAGACCAAAGCAGACTCAGCGAATCCGATGGGCAGCACAATGGGAACCTGGGATCTGAATACGACGAGAATGAGAAACAGCCAGACGATCTGCTCATTTTTGTGAGAGCCGCCAAAGAGAGGGGGTTTGGCGCGAAAAGGGTCAACATCCTCAGCAAAAATGGTACAGTCAGAGGAGTCAAGCACAAAGTCAGTGCCGGTCAAGTTCTCTTTGACAATTTGTCAAAAGTGTTCCAGGTAAGTGAAAGTCTACTTGTCTTCTCGGTCTACAACCACTTTGTATCTTCTCTTCCCACCTCTACTCATAAAGCACATTTTTCCGGTTTGCTAAAGGAGCATTTAATCAATTTGTGTTCAGAATGCAGAGTTCCTAACATTTCCAATGTTTGAGGTCTCAAAAGAGAAGTTCCAGCTTTCAACATTTTTGCAGCTGAAAAATTAAATTACTAAAATTGGCATGTTTGCCCTTGAGCAGTGCTCACTTTTGAAACCAGGGATGGGCCAAAACGTGGTGACTAGAAGCTTGCGGGCTAGATCCAAAGTATGCAAATTAAAAAAAAGGAAAAAAAATCTCCAAGATGCCTGTTTTCTTTCAGTACTTTCAAATTTACCTTTTCGTGTGTGGTTTTGATGGAGTCTGTCCACACCTGCTTCTTTTGCTCTGACCTCAAGCGCTCAGAGGTCAGCAGCACTTGATAGTCATCCCATTTGCCCATATATGGGAAAGCACATCACAGTTGAGGGAGGAGCCACTGTTGCTGAGGCAAACTTAGACATCAGTTCACACAATTGGAATCCCAATGCTTTTTACATGGGATGAGGACAAAACATCCAATCACATTTCCTCCATTCTTTGTAGCCCTGTTCACAAGTTACAGTGAATGAGCATATAATCCATATACGGTGTGCATATGAATTTTCTTTAGACATGTGTTGAGTAATTCTCATATTAAATTCAATGCATGTACAATTGAACGTGTGATTGAAATTGCATGTTTAACCAGGTACTGGTCCCTGGTTATCACAATCACAATCACAATAACCTTTATTGGCATTAGGTGTGAGACAGTGGTTATACACTATTATTACTGGTCCCTGGTTTAATTGATAAAGTAAATGCATATTGACTCTTTCTTACAAACACATATATGCGTGATGTGCATGCATTCATTATAACTTGTGAACAGGGCTTGTGTGAAGTAGGTTGTACAAATGAGGCTAGTATACATGTGTACAAAGGTGAATGGGCATTTCTTTCACCTCAGATGGAATGAGGGGTGTGGAGGAATCACAGAAATTAGTGACTCATGTTTGTACAGTGGGGACAATATCCAACCACCTTCTACTTCACCGCACAGTCTTTATTGATGGATTGAACCCAAGATGATGGCGACCAAAGAGTTAAAAGTGGCAGTTGTTCCTGAATATTTCATCAAAATAGACTGTGTCAAATGGTTGCAAGCATTTCCTCTTAATCCTGTCTTAAGTACACTGTTGTTTCTCATTTACCTATTCAAACGTGACCACTACTATATAGTAAAATGCCATGATTATTGCTTTAAATCCCCCAAAGCATTTGATTCACGAAAGCAAATCACTATTATTATCCCCATACTGCAGATGGATGTGTCAGTGGAATAAGTAAGCGGTGGATTCTCTTAGACTTCTTAGCTGACTCCTGCCGAAGCAGGATTCAAACTGTGGACTCCCAAACGCAGCCTCTTAGCTGCTAGCTTTCAGGTGGAAAATGCTACATGCCGTTTGCAAAACCTCTCATTTTTGTTGGAAGGTTCATGATGAAATTTGAGAAAAAATGGTTCTCTAAATGTTCAAAGGCTCATATTGCTGTTCAACTTGTTCCAGGTTTTCAGTCCTGGCAATGCCGAGCCGTAATGAAGTTTGGCTCAAATTAACCTCTGAAAGCTCCAGTTGGTTTATGCTAGCAAGGAGAGTGTAATCCATCCATAAAAAGGACCATTGATATCAGTGAGAGAGTAACCCACAGGCCGAATGTCCTTCTGAAACATGCTTAATTTGGACTGGTTCATGTTCGTGCTTCACAATGAAGAAGAGAGTAATTCCTAGCAGTACAAACCGATATACATCAAACCTGTAATACAAATAAATGGCCATTCTTCCCTTCCTGTGACATTATTAAAAAATAATGAATGATTTTTGCACATCAGGTTGAGGTCTGTGATGATTACACACGTGAAGCATTCATTTTTAGCTTTTGAAGACAACTTAAGGGTGGAAATATTTGGATATATCACCTTCCACTGAGCCATTTTCTATCATTTCAACAGGGTTAGCCAGCATCTGTTCTATTGTTGACTGATAAGAACATAAGAACAAGCCAGCTGGATCAGACCAGAGTCCATCTAGTCCAGCTCTCTGCTACTCGCAGTGGCCCACCAGGTGCCTTTGGGAGCTCACATGCAGGATGTGAAAGCAATGGCCTTCTGTGGCTGTTGCTCCCGAGCACCTGGACTGTTAAGGCATTTGCAATCTCAGATCAAAGAGGATCAAGATTGGTAGCCATAAATCGACTTCTCCTCCATAAATCTGTCCAAGCCCCTTTTAAAGCTATCCAGGTTAGTGGCCATCACCACCTCCTGTGGCAGCATATTCCAAACACCAATCACACTGATACTTTTTATATCCTTCTATTCCAGCGGTTCTCAACCTGTGGGTCGTGACCCCTTTGGGGGTCGAACGACCCTTTCACAGGGGTCGCCTAAGACTCTCTGCATCAGTGTTCTCCATCTGTAAAATGGATAAATGTTAGGGTTGGGGGTCACCACAACATGAGCATCTGTATTAAAGGGATGCAGCATTAGGAAGGTTGAGAACCACTGTTCTATTCTTTTGTGGAGATATGAAGCATGTGAGAGAGCCAATGTGGAATAGCGGTTAAGAGTGGCAGACTGTCACCTGGAGAACCGGGTTCAGTTCCATAGTTCTCCACATGAAGCCCGCTGGGTGACCTTGGCCAGCCACACTTCTCTCAGAACTCTTTCAGCTCACGGGGAGGCAGGCAATGGCAAACCACCCCTTTTGCTTGGAAAACTCTGCAGGACCACCAAAAGTCAGTTATACTTGATGGCGCTTTCCAACACAACCATTAGGAACCGAGGGGAGGAATTGGCAGGGAGGAGGGTGGGGAACTGCCTCATGTTTCTCTCAGGTAGGGACAGTAGCTGGGGTCAGAAGGAAGCACTGAACCTGTCATCTTCAATTCATTTCTCAGCCACCACTGTTTACTCACCTGTCCTGTGCAGAAGGAAGGTGCTGAAGAAAGGAGAAAAATGCAGCACCTCCTTCTCCTCTGCATCCTCCAAGACATCCCCACGTGTGTCTTCTCTTCCTGGTAGGGCTGTGGATTTTGGATGGATTGAAAAAGCAGACTATCCAGCCTCTTCATTCCAGCCACTGCCACTGTCTTGTTTCCTGTCCAGCCTCTTTGGTATCTGGCACCACCAGCAGCTAACCTGCCAACAATCCACTTACTTTCTTCCCTGTCCCTTATCCCCACTTGCTCTCTCCCTGCCTGTCCAGATTCTATTGTTGACTGCCAATACTGTCCACCCGCCATGGTTCCAAGGACTGTTTCCTGTATGTTGTCCGCACTTGTGCAGATAATGCTCCCATTATCCCATTTCATTCTAATATTTGGGATTTCCTCCCTTGGTGTGCCCCTAAATTTACAGAACAATCCCACCCATTAATGCACGCTCCAATTATGTGAATTTTCAGATCCTCATCCTAGGTACATACTTCGAATTTGATGTATTTGATGTAAAGCACTTTGGGGGAGAGAGAACAATCTGAACTTTGATAGTAAGTCTGGTTCTCAGTTTGTAGGGAAGTATTAAATTGCTTCAATTGAATACCCCCACCCCGATTTTGTATACTTGCTGTGCAGTTGTATGCCTGTCTACTCAGAAGTAAATTCTACTTTTCAGTGGAGCTTACTCCTAGCCATACTCCTAGCCATACAGAATCCCTGGTGACAACTAGTGAGAGGAGATTCATAACTGTGAAGGAAAGATATACAGACACCTTCAGAGTTCAAACAGGGCCATTCAACACAATCCCAGTATTTTGGCATGTACTACTTTTCTGCTTAATTGTGCAAGTGGTTATGAATATACCCTTGGTCAAAATTTCACAACGTCTCCTGTGACCTCTACTTTTATCTTTCAGTTCCCTGCCTTCTGCATAATTGTGCAAGTGGTTACAAGGTCCATTGGCCTGAAGTTTTACCACTTCTCTCACAGCCTCTACTTTTAGAACTGCCTTGTTGAGCACGTGACACTGACTTACACTGAGTAAGTTGGCCTGTCAAGATACATGTTGTGTGCTCTGATTGGCAATGACCATCCAGGATCTTGGGCTGAAGTCTTTTTACCTCATCAACTCCCTGAGTTGTGGTTCCTTCCACCTTATTCCACAGAACTCCCTATTGAACTAGAAAGTCCCACCCAGCTTTAGCTCAGCAACCCCATTTAGACACCCCCAAAGTTACTAGGGTGTTCTCCTTATGCATTAGGGAAGCAGGCAGTAGAAGATTATGTTTTCAGCGCTACGTTGGACCTCTGGGTGACAAATGCCAGGCATGCATTCATCTAAAACAGAACTGAGCAACTGTACAGAACAGGGATTTTGCTACCAAGGGTTAAAGAAACACCCTTTGCCCTTCTGCATCTAAAAGCAGGAGAAAAGTGACCCGGGAAACGTGGTGAACAAAAAGAAGACGAGAAGTCAGACCCAGAAATGCAGAGACAAGTGACATTTCTACTCCACAGCAAAGAATCCAGATCTTCAAAATCAATCTTTCTGCTTGCTTCTATGAAGACTATTAGCATGCACGACCCTTTTCAACTCAAGGGGGCACCAATTAATATTGGCTTTTTATTGTTGAGAGTTGCAGCAAGTCGGTCTTCAAAGAAGGAAAGCGAAAATAAAACTATCAATGAGCTAATAAAATTCTGAAGGGCTCTGTGTCCCACCTACACTGCACAATGCAGACAAGCCATGTAAAATTAAAAAAAACAGGCATGGGAAAACTCCCTGAGTTATTTAAATGGAGATACAAGGGATTGAGTTCTTCTGCATGCAAAGCAGATGCTGTTCCACAGAGCTTTTCCCTTTGATTATTGGCCTGTATCAACATCTAAAGCAATCTTCCAAAAGAAATAAAGTAGGAGAGACCACAAGAGAGGAAACAAAATCATATGAAGGACACAGGTTGTTCTCAGTGGTAGCAGAGGGAAAGTTCAGATGGCTGGATCTAAGATTACTCTCTATTATGAATCTGCAGGTGAACATCTAAGTGACTATGGAGTGTTTATTTTTTTATTTTATTTTGTTAGCTTTATATGCTGCCCTTTACCTGATGGACACAGGGTGGATTCTAACAAATTCTAATACATAAAGCCGCAGTTTAAATACATTTAAAACCCCATGCTGAAAACTTGTGGTGACAATATTTAGAATACTCAAAACAGGAGGGGAAAAAGAGTGTATTCTAATCTGGATAACCAGGTTTGATTCCTCACTCCTCCACCTGAGTGGCAGAGGCTTATCTGGTGAATCAGATGTGTTTCTGCACTCCTACATTCCTGCTGGGTGACCTTGGGCTAGTCACAGTTCTTTGGAACTCTCTCAGCATCACCTACTTCACAAGGTGTCTGTTGTGGGGAGAGGAGGGGAAAGGAGCTTGTAAGTCTCTATTTTACAGGCCCTGTGGTACTTTTCAAAGTTCAATCGCCATTGGACTTAAAAAGGCATTGCTCAACAGGTTAACAGATTTGAACCTCTCCGCAGAGAGAAAAGGTGAGAGAAAAGTGGCACCATATCACTTCTACACAATCTCTGGTGCCAGAAAAGACAGTTGGTGTTTCCAATAACCCATTCCCAACATTTTCCCGCCCCACTGCAAAGATTTCGTCCAACCCTCCATGGGCCGCAGAATCTACCAGTGTGACTTTTCACTGACTTGCATGACTAAAGGAGGCATCCTGTATCTGCGATATAATGTATTTCAATTTTGTCAGTTCACTCATTTTGCCAAGAGGACGACCGCATGATCTACATAGATGTGTGAATCAAAGAAAGACGGGATAGTACAGAATAAGTCGGAAAGAACTGCACAGCTGGCTAATTAGTTACAGCCAACCATAATTTCTAAAGTGTGCAAAAGTAAAAACAGAATCCAAAATAAAGCAGTATTAGAATCACACTGCTTGTTAATAAATATAAATATAACAGCCATATTATCTTCATGAATAGAGCCCTTCGGGGATGGGCGGTATAAAAGTCCAATAAAATAAATAAATAAATAAATGAATTAACAAAAAAATCATCCCATGAAGAGTTCAACCTGGATGCATGTAGCATCTTAGACTCTATGGGGAAAACCAAATAATTATATCTAAAGACTTCAGTGTGTTGAGGAAATATAATATTTATAAGGATAGAATTTCTCATGTTGTGTTTGTAGTAATTTCAGAAATTTAATGCCCCTACCTGGTTAGGACATTTGCTGATGGTTGCATAGCTGTGGCTGGCTGAAGAACACCGTCTTGCCTTTGAATAATTGCTGTAATCTACCAAGAGGTTAATATTGATCTTGTTTCCATAAAGTTGATTAGTTCTTTGAGCCTGGAAGGTATTACACAAGGTGTAGCCTAAGCCAGCAGCTCACTAGCTCTGGATGTTTAATTTCAGAAAGGATGTTGTACCATGTAACAAGGGATACCACAAACTTGAACTTATAAATTACATCTGCCATAGCTTTAGCTGCAGTTTAGGAGGTATTTTTAGATAAACCCTTGTATCATCAAAGTTCTCTATTAAGCATCATATCTATTACTCAGATGCTGTCTCAGTGATCTCAGTGCATTAATCTGACCCTCCCATCTTGTTGGGCTTGACAGTTACACCTGGCACAATGCTGAGTCAAACCAGAGAAATGATTATAAATTTGATAAACCAAACCAAATTGAAGAAACTTGTTGTTTCCAGATAACACTTTGTGGCGTCATTGACTCCCAAGTGTAAAGATCACTACAGATCACAAAAAGAATGTGGTTTTATGCCCCAAACTGCCTTTTGTATGCCATTTCGTTTGCCTTTCATGTTACTCCCGCTATAATAACCTTTACCACGCAGATTCTCAAGTGGTAATCCCATTTGTTCAAGCTGTCCAAGTAGAGTTCTGTCATAAAGGCACCTGTAGCCTCATCCAATGGACTGGGGACCCCCCTCCCCCCAAGCTTCCTAGTGGTACAGGGAAGTTTAAAAGGCAAAAAGGCCTCCCTGCTACTGGGAGGCCCCCATTTAACTTAATGGACTAAGGCCACCTTTTTGGTGACATCAGTCTGAAGCCCCAGCTCCAGCGCAATGGGGGCAATGGCCAGCCCAAACCCCATAAGTCTCAGCCCCAGCCCCATTGCTCAATGAAGGCAATGGCCAGGAGGAAGCTGACTAATGTTGGCTTCTTGTAAGGGTCTGGTACTCCAGTCAGCAAGCAAATACTCAGGAACGTTTCAAGAGCTTTATTGGAACTGTGTCAGCCCAAGGTTCAGATAGCCGAAATTGAAGTTTGGCTCACTGACCCTTGGTATATACCTGTAAGTTACAATATGGCTCCTCCATAGTCCTCCCACCCTTTCATTCCCATGATATTAGCATTATAAAGAGTGGTGTGAACAGAAGCATTGTTTCGGGACAGGCGGTTCCCTCCTTTGGAGGAAGGCAGATAAGAGAGAACGGTTAAGCTCTATTGACTAGTTACACTGCAAGCGATGGAGATCTCCTTTGCCTCGAGCGATGATAATGGCTCGGCCAGCCATGGCCCTGATGCGGACGTGCGAGATGCCAGGCCGAGAATGGCGCGGCCTGACACTTCTCCCCCAGCCATGCCTCTGGATCGCCGCTGCTACACTAGTGGGAGTGGAGGGATGCTGGTGAGGCATCCAGCACTATGTCCCATTGTTGGAGAGGGCTGCAGTGGTTCTCTGCTGGTGGATTCCCAATTCTGCTGGTGAGGTCTCAGGCTGCTCCTACCAGCAGATTTGCCCCCCCTTTGGATGGGGCTGATAGTCTTCTTTGGCCGAATGGACCCCCAGAAATGTTCTTTTATCATATCTTCAGGCTCAGAAATCTCATTATCTGATGGTTTGATTGTATCGACATAACATACGATCACCATCATTTCTTCAGTATGATTAACATCAGGTGTGCAGTCCAGAATAACTGAGTAGTATTTGGCTGAGTTTGCCCGGACTAAACTTTTCTGTTTCACAGCCTTCGCTAGAAGCTTTATAAGCTCATTTTGGATATCTTACTCAAAGCAGTGAACAATTGTTTATTCTTGAAGGCTTTCACGGCTGGATTCAACTGGTTATGGTGGGTTTTTCAGGCTGTGTGGCCGTGGTCTGGCGGATCTTGTTCCTAATGTTTCGCCTGCATCTGTGGCTGGCATCTTCAGAGGTGTATCGCAGAGGGAAGTCTGTTACAGACTTCTCTCTGTGCAAGTGTGTGTAACAGACTTCCCTCTGTGATATACCTCTGAAGATGCCAGCCACAGATGCAGGCGAAACGTTAGGAACAATATCCACCAGACCACGTCCACACAGCCTGGAAAACTCACCAGAACCAATTGTTTATTCATCTTTAACTTTGTGCAAATTTTCATTCATGGTAGGATGAAAAAGAGCTACAAACTTTTAAAAAATCATTATTAGCACTGTACAACTTTTCACTTGTACCATGGAATGCCAAGTTTTGCATGACAAGAACTGTGACCAAAGCAATCAAGTGTTCTGAGATTTGTTGCCAGTATTGTTCTCTGTCTTCCTGTTGTCTGGGTACAGTTTGCTGCAGGAAGTGATTTCTTTTCTTAGTTCTGGAACCTGTTTCCCACCTTTTCCCCTTTGTTTTTCTTTGCCCTTGGTCTGCTTCCTCAAGTTGCTGAAAAGGTTTTTTTTTGCAACATTGGCCCGTATTTCCCTGCTTTTTTTCCCCCTGACAGCCACAACAGAGTGGCTTCTACTCCCCCACCCCTCGCACCTTCTCACGCTTGCTGTTAGACTGAGGCCCCTTCCACACATGCAGAATAATGAACTCTCAGTTCACTTTCAATGCACTTTGCAACTCTGCGGAATAGCAAAATCCACTTGTAAACAATTGTGAAAGTGGATTGAAAGTGTATTATTATGCATGTGCGGAAGGGGCCAGTGAGAGGGAGAATGATATTCTACTTGACAATGAGACACTTTTCCTCTGCAGTTACTTATTTTGTTTGCTTGCTTCTTTCAGATAGCTTTTTGGAGAGCTGAAGAGTAGTTTCAGTTATGCTTGTCTTCTGGGATAACTTTGAGTCTCCCAGAGCCCTAGACTGTTTCGAGACTCAGCAATGACTGGCAACGTAGTCTCAAAGCAGAATTCATAAGGTTTGTCTCTTTTGAGAGTTAATGATTTCATATTGCCAACTGCTGTTATTTAAGGAACAATTTCTACAAACTGCTAGCATCATTTTCATCTTAATAATTTCTCCAACTAGCCTATTTATGATACAGTTTTCTGGTATTTGTTTTACCTACAGGGAAATGTTAACAATGTTAGTGTGAGCTTTTGAGCTGCTTGATTGTCCACTAAGAGACAATTGACCATTGAGAGACACACCCCCTCCTGTTAAGTGGTGCCTTACAGGTTTCCTTTCCCATTGCTGCCTGATCATTAGCCTAGTTTGCCAACTTATAACCATAGGAGGCAGACTGCAGTGTCTGGTGCCAATGGGACTCTAGCAAGTGATAGGGACACAGTACATAGAAAGCTTTTATAAGATTATATTCCATATGTATTCAATTAGATATATTCAATTATATTCCATAGTACTGTTGTGGTATTTATCTTATAATTTATATATACCCAAAGCACTGAACTTTGCAAATTTATATATAATGTATGTATGTGTGTGTGCGCGTGTACATATATATCTTATTTATCTTTTTATCTTAAAAAGCAGCAGTGGAGTAGGAGGTTAAGAGCTCGTGTATCTAATCTGGAGGAACCGGGTTTGATTCTCCGCTCTGCTGCTTGAGCTGTGGAGGCTTATCTGGGGAATTCAGATTAGCCTGTGCACTCCCACACATGCCAGCTGGGTGGCCTTGGGCTAGTCACAGCTTCTCGGAGCTCTCTCAGCCCCACCTACCTCACAGGGTGTTTGTTGTGAGGGGGGAAGGGCAAGGAGATTGTAAGCCCCTTTGAGTCTCCTGCAGGAGAGAAAGGGGGGATATAAATCCAAACTATTCTTCTTCTTAAAATTTGTGGTATTTGTCTTATATATATATTATTTGTCTTATATATATATTTGTCTTATATATATATTATCTCGGAGGGGCACACTTGGAATACCATAACAGTGCTATGGATCAGTTCTGTGCCCCCCTGAGGTATGTCCTGGACAGTTGCCTAGTTGGCCTAATGGTAGCACTGGACCTGACTTCACCATTGATGGTAAGAGAGTTCTACGTGTTATATTTTCTGACTTTTAAAGGTCAAGTTGAAAACAGACTAGGAGCAGAATGTCCCATCTCTTTAATGAAAGCTTATTGTGTGGATGGAAATAGGCAGCTGAGGTTTTTGATGGCATGAAGGTAAATAATTCCATCTTGTAGTTGAAGTTACATTAACCCTCCATTAAAAGAAACAGGACATTTTTTTTGGAAATCATATTCCCCTCCCCAAGAAGTTTGTAGACAAGAGTGAGAATCGGTGTGCCCTAGTGTTGAGCTGAGCCAAAGCACTGAACTTTGCAAATAACAAACCCTCCAACATTTGAAAGTGGGGAGGAAGGGTTCTCATAAGGTGTTCACAGAAGGTGTCTGGCACCTTTTAAAAAAATCCAGGCATTGGCAGGCATATGAGCACTGCTTTTTAAACTCAGAAGTAGATACACTCAGTAATAGGGCTGGAGAAGATATGGGCTCTACAGCTTTGCTTACCCTCACTGACATCATCATATAGTTGAATCTTTTGGTTACATTAGACTATGATGTCTGGGGGGAAGAATTAGGACTAATAAAAGGAAACACTTCTTCACACAACGTGTGATTGGTGTTTGGAATATGCTGCCACAGGAGGTGGTGATGGCCACTAACCTGGATAGCTTTAAAAAGGGCTTGGGCAGATTTATGGAGGAGAAGTCAATCTATGCCTACCAATCTTGATCCTCCTTGATCTCAGATTGCAAATGCCTTAGCAGACCAGGTGCTCAGGAGCAGCAGCAGCAGAAGGCCATTGCTTTCACATCCTGCACGTGAGCTTCCAAAGGCACCTGGTGGGCCACTGCGAGTAGCAGAGAGCTGGACTAGATGGACTCTGGTCTGATCCAGCAGGCTAGTTCTTATGTTCTTATGTCATCATGGCCACTATGAGATCTCTGTTGAGCTGGAATCACATTTCAGATGAAAATCTGGTACCAGAGTAGCAGCATACAGGAATAACTAGGCAGCTGCCCAGGACACAGACCTCAGAGGGGCACAGAATTGATCAGAGGGGCACATGGAGAGTCACAAAAAACACATGTGAAAGCAAGCAAGATGATGATGAAGGGTTGCAGACCTTTCCCCTACACTTTGAAATAATTACTTTTGCAATCAAAACAGACCACACACTTGGTTTCACACCCCGCTTTTCAGGAAGTGGATGTTCCAAAGTTGGAAAGAAAGTAGCTCTCCTGATGTCCCAATGGGAGTTTGACTCTCTTCCCCTTCAGATTTTCCTTTTGATTACTGCTGGTGTCTGGACCGGGAAAAGGTTGCTATAGCAACACCTCTTCTCTTATCCTCTTCTCCGTGCTTCATTGAGGAGGGAAATGCAGTTGCCATGACAACACCTCTAGCCAGTCTCTTGGTGTGAACTCAAGTAGCCAGAAAATAAGGTGATGTAACAATTCCTTGGTGGTGTTTTCTGCATATTAGGTCTCATGATTCAGAACAAAGGCCTTCAGTTTCCCAGTCTGTAACACCCAAGCGGAGGGATGCTTTGATGCTATTTGTGTTATAGTTTCTCTTCTGAGTCCAGAAAAGCCGCGGCAAACCCACTTGCTGCAAAGCCCTTGTGTTTCTCCAAGGTGTGGGGTTGACAGATGTAGTCTGAGACTTCTATACTCGTACTGAAGTACCAAGTATGCATGGGTCCAGTTTGGATCAAAACCGTAGTGTGAAGGGAGAGATGCTCAACAGCCCCATCCAGAGCTGTCAGGCAAGAGGGGACATGTTCGTATACAAATATAAGGTTGACGGGGCTGGCCACGGCCTCCACAAACACATTTTTCCTGAAATGGCCCCGGGGAGCTGGTGTCTGTTCTATTGAGGAAGCATATGTGTAGCCATACCCCGCCTTTGTCTCCAATAGGGATCCAAAGTGGTTGAGTTTTTTCAGTGGGTCAAATATACCAGCAATCAGGGACTGTTCCAGGTTAGGCAAATGATGTGACTGGAAGCCTTAAGCCCCCTCTCCCTGTGTACTGTAGTCCTGATCCAAATTAGGCCTTCTCAGACCTGGGACTGAAATTCTTAGCATCAAACTCCCCACAAGTATTTGATTGACAGGATCGATACAGGACTGGGCTGCATTACTCCAGTAGGTTCTAAAATCTCATCACGAATCTTCCCACGACCCTTGCAGGACATTTAGTGTGAAGTGCGAGATGCTGACATCCTCTTTAAGAGCTCATGCTTCAGGTCTTCTGATAATAGATCTCCTGTGAGTTCAGCACAGCTAACCTGAGCTGACTATTATAACTGAAACTAAATCAGCTGGCCAATGCAAATTCTTCAGCTATCAACAGGGACCCAGGAACTTTACCCTGGTGACATAGTATTGATATTATTATTAACCAACCACGGCCACACAGCCCGGAAAACCCTCCAGAACCAGTTAAAAAAAATCTTGCCAAGTATGCCGGAGCGTAATGAACTGGAGGCCAAAACCAGATATATGTGAGACCAATAACATGGGAGTTGATGCACCCCTTCTTTCAAAGCTGCAACTGAAGGCCTTCTCTTTAAATTTGGGAATTTTAACCCTTTCTTCTGCTCTGAGTTCAATGTTTTTGGGAGGCACAGCACTGTGGTTCATGCACCTTCAGTTTGTTCCCCCCGTTTTTCTCTGATCTTTCTCAAACATGCTTTGCTGAAAAGTTTTGGGAAAGATCTCAGAAAAGGTGCCTGCTGCTTAGGTGGGAAATTTGGATTTTCCTACTCACATGGCAGCCATTTCCCCCGACCCTGTTCCCAGAGCAGCCATTTTTTCCTCCCACTTCCAGGATGCTTTTTATTTTTAAAAGTTAGTGGGAGTACTACAATATCAATATATTGATATACAATTGTAAGAATAGATGTATCAGGTTATCTGAATTCTCAGCATTCATTTTTTAAAAAGTAAGTTTCAAATTCCTTCCTTGGCAGAGATATAAGGGAAAAGTTGTATCTTTTGCAAGGGAAGGCACTGGTCCGTTATGCACAAGGCAGCTGCTGCATGATGGGGGCAAATGTCTGTGACAGCAAGATTTCTTGTACCGACATATTTTCTCAAAACCCACTTTCACTTTCCATTC